>NC_091200.1:17423406-17425906 GCF_040958095.1 Procambarus clarkii | reverse complement strand
GACCTGACAGGAGCCCAGGGAACGAGAGAGCTGACAGGACCCCCAGGGAACGAGAGAGCTGACAGGAGCCCACGGAACGAGAGAGCTGACAGGACCCCCAGGGAACGAGAGAGCTGACAGGAGCCCCAGGGAACGAGAGAGCTGACAGGAGCCCCAGGGAACGAGAGAGCTGACAGGGAACTAACAGGAGACAGAGAGATGTTATCAGTGGTTGTGATGGACCGGATGCCATCAGCCTCCCCAAGACATGGACAAAGGGACATGATTGACTTCAGGGGTTTTTCCCCCTACCATCCGTGATTGTTGAATTGGATAGCTAAGCCTAGAGGGAGAGGGGGCCTTAGTGACAGACTATATTCATCTAGTTGTATTCACCTATTTGTGCTTGCGGGGGTTGAGCTCTGCGCTTTCGGCCCGCCTCTCAACTGTCAATCATCTGTTACTAACTACTATTTTTTTCCCACACACACACACACACCCCCCCCAGGAAGACTGACATGAACATTGAGCTGGTATTTAACCTCTCTATATTACCCTCAATGTTTTTTTTCTTCAACTTGTATGATAGGCTGTTTGGTCAGTAGAGTTCTGTTGTTTTTGTCAGTAGAGTTCTGTTGTTTTTGTCAGTAGCTTGCACAGTTTTTTGGTGTTTTCTTTAGTAATCAAAGAGACATATGATCCAATTCAGCAGCATCTGATAACAAATACAGATTTACTGAGTCTCCACACTTTCCCCCTTCTAATATCACAATGGTAACTCTCTCTCTTGTTATTGGAGTCTTGACACCTCTTATTAAGCCATGGGTTATTTATCGCTCGTCTGCATTGTTTTGTTTAATGATTCTTTCTGCTCGCTGAAGAAAATGGGTGATGTGCTGCATCACGCCTTGGTTAATATATATTATATATATCGTGATATGTATGTGTTATGTCTGTCTCGTTTAGAGTTAATATTAGGGCTAAAAATGGATCTTCCTCTTCATGAGGACCTTCCAGCATGTATAAACAAGTGTTCATGCATATGTGCGTGCATGTATATATGGTGTTCTGGCGCGGTCATGTGCTCTGTCATGTCCGTCTTCACGTACTCGAGGCAGGTGCTGTAAAGGAACCATCGAGGGTCTGATCATCTATTTACTAGCGAAAACGGAAACAATAGCGGGAGCTAAATTGGGATGTGTGTGCACTCGCTTATTTGTGCCTACAGGATCGCGCTCCAGCTCTTGGACCCCGCTTTTGTACCAGCCGGTTATCGAGTGCAATGATTCTTGACCTATTTACCTATCATGCCTGATTTTAAACTTGCGAGTTGAGTTTGTCACTACAACCTACTCCGTTAAGTCATTCCATTTACTCACTACCCTTACGCTAAAAGAAAACTTTCTAACATCTCTGTCACATCTGAGTCTCAAACTTCCATCCGTGTCCCCCTCTGTCATCTGTTGGTATTCCTCATTAACATTTGTTTGTCCATCCAATCAATCCCCCTAAGTATTTCAGATGTCTGTATCATGTCTCCTCTCCCTCCTGCTATCTAGCATCGTCAGGTTTAGTTCCTTCAGTCTGTCATCATACCTCATCCCTCGCAATTCTGGAACGAGTCTCGTTGCAAACTTCTTCACCCTTTTCCAGCTTCCTTATGCATGTTTTTAGATGGGGCTCCACGATGGTGCGGCGTACTCTGAAACCGGCCTCACATAAGCGGTATACAGTGATCTAAAAGCCTCCTTATTCAAGTTCCTGAAGGATGTTCTGATTCTTGCTGGCGTAGAGTTTGCAGCTGACGTTATTTTATTTATATGAACCTCTGCAGTTACGTTTGGTGTTATGTCCACGCTAAGGTATTTTGCTCTAGGTGTTATAAGAAAGGTATTTTCCCTTCATCGTGTAATGGCCTTTCGGTTTCCAGGTTCCGGTTCTCTTTTCCATCGCCTTGCACTTGCAGGTGTTGAACTCTAGCAGCCATCTCTCGGACCAGCTCTGCAACTTGTTTAAGTCATCTTAGAAAATCTTCAACTGTCTCAACCCTTTTCATCAGTTTCGTATCGACTATAAACATCGACATACAAGTCTCAACTCCTGCAGTCAAATCGTTTTCATAAATGAGGACTGGAATAGGTCCCAGCACCAGTCCTTGAGGCACCCCGCTTGTTACTTTACGCCAGTCTGACTTCTCGACCCTCACTGTCACTCTCTGACTCCTATCTGTTAGGTAGTTCCTTACCCCATGTTAATGAGTCTCCGCTTACTCCAGCCTGCAAACCTCTTGTGTGTGTGTACGTATCTAGTTGTGCTTGCGGGGGTTGAGCTCTGGCTCTTTGGGCCCGCCCAAACTCTACCCATTTGTTTCCGCCTCTGCCGGGAATCAAACCCGGGCCATTAGGACTATGACCCCCAAGCGCTATCCACTCAGCCGCGAGGTCCCTCTCCACGCACACAAAAAATGATATCAACAGACAGCATGCGAGGCTGGCTAACATCAGAACTGCCTTTTAGAAAT
>NC_091200.1:17385906-17418406 GCF_040958095.1 Procambarus clarkii | reverse complement strand
ATCTAGATAGGGTTTTGAAATGGTCAAAGGATTGGCAGATGCAGTTTAATGCTGATAAATGTAAAGTTCTGAGGTTAGGTAATGATGATAGAGTTACAAGATACGAGCTAGATGGTGTTGTGATTGCGAAGTCGGATTGCGAAAGGGATCTGGGAGTTATGATTAGTAAGAATTTAAAACAAAAGGATCAATGCATAAATGTTCGTAATAAGGCAAATCGGACACTTGGATTTATTAATCGCAGCGTTAGTAACAAGACACCTGGTGTGGTTCTCAAGCTATATCTTGCTCTAGTTAGGCCCCATTTAGATTATGCAGTTCAGTTTTGGTCGCCATATTATAGAATGGATATAAATTCACTTGAACGTGTCCAGCGTAGGATGACTAAGTTAATTCCCCAAATTAGAAATCTTTCATATGAAGAAAGATTAACAAAGCTTAAGTTGCATTCACTGGAAAGGCGAAGAGTTAGGGGTAACATGATAGAGGTTTACAAGTGGATGAATGGACATAACCGGGGGGATATTAATAGGGTATTAAAAGTATCAACACAGGACAGAACACGAAACAATGGATATAAATTGGATAAGTTTAGATTTAGGAAAGACTTGGGTAAATACTGGTTCAGTAACAGGGTTGTTGATTTGTGGAACCAATTGCCGCGTAACATTGTGGAGGTGGGGTCCCTCGATTGTTTCAAGCACGGGTTGGACAAGTATATGAGTGGGATTGGGTGGTTATAGAATAGGAGCTGCCTCGTATGGGCCAATAGGCCTTCTGCAGTTACCTTTGTTCTTATGTTCTTATGTTCTTAAATCCTAAAGGGTTTTTTCAGTTATATCGTACTAAGACTAGGGAAAGGATAGGTCCATTAAAAACTGAGACAGGTCAAATAACAGATAGTGATGAAGAGATGAGTAGTATTTTTAATAAATATTTTGTATCTGTATTTACTAAAGAGGAACTTAACAATATGCCTTCAGCCGAACAAGTCTATGTGGGTGGGGACGAGGACAGGTTGACGAGTTTAGCAGTTACCAGGGAGGATGTTCTTAAACAAATAGTAAAACTCAAACCAAACAAATCCCCAGGGCCGGATGAAGTGTTTGCTAGGGTGCTTAAAGAATGCAAAGAGGAGCTTTGTGACCCACTGTCAACCATATTTAATAAATCAATAGAGTCAGGCAGAGTGCCAGAGTTTTGGAAAGTTGCTAATGTGATACCAGTTTTTAAGAAAGGAGATAGATCACTTGCGTCTAACTATCGACCAATTAGCCTAACGTCTATTGTGGGAAAGTTACTCGAATCTATAATAGCAAATAAAATTCGTCTTCATCTTGAAAAACATAAATTAATAATTGAGTCGCAACATGGTTTTATAAATGGCCGTTCATGTTTAACAAATTTGTTATCTTTTTATTCTAGCATTGTTGAGGCAGTTGATAGTGGTAAGGATTGCGATGTTGTATACCTTGACTTTAGCAAAGCTTTTGATACAGTGCCACATGAAAGACTGATTAAAAAAATAGAGTCTCATGGTATTGGGGGTGCTATATTAAGCTGGATTAGGGCATGGCTATACCAAAGGAAACAGAGAGTTAGTATAAATGGAATCAAGTCAGAGTGGGAAAATGTTGTAAGTGGAGTGCCTCAAGGCTCTGTCCTGGGACCTCTGTTGTTTATAATATATATAAATGATTTAGATTCAGGTTTGAGTAGCAACATTTGCAAATTTGCCGATGATACGAAAATCGGTAGGGAAATTAATTCGGAGGAGGACTCACTATCACTTCAAGTTGATCTAGATAGGGTTTTGAAATGGTCAAAGGATTGGCAGATGCAGTTTAATGCTGATAAATGTAAAGTTCTGAGGTTAGGTAATGATGATAGAGTTACAAGATACGAGCTAGATGGTGTTGTGATTGCGAAGTCGGATTGCGAAAGGGATCTGGGAGTTATGATTAGTAAGAATTTAAAACAAAAGGATCAATGCATAAATGTTCGTAATAAGGCAAATCGGACACTTGGATTTATTAATCGCAGCGTTAGTAACAAGACACCTGGTGTGGTTCTCAAGCTATATCTTGCTCTAGTTAGGCCCCATTTAGATTATGCAGTTCAGTTTTGGTCGCCATATTATAGAATGGATATAAATTCACTTGAACGTGTCCAGCGTAGGATGACTAAGTTAATTCCCCAAATTAGAAATCTTTCATATGAAGAAAGATTAACAAAGCTTAAGTTGCATTCACTGGAAAGGCGAAGAGTTAGGGGTGACATGATAGAGGTTTACAAGTGGATGAATGGACATAACCGGGGGGATATTAATAGGGTATTAAAAGTATCAACACAGGACAGAACACGAAACAATGGATATAAATTGGATAAGTTTAGATTTAGGAAAGACTTGGGTAAATACTGGTTCAGTAACAGGGTTGTTGATTTGTGGAACCAATTGCCGCGTAACATTGTGGAGGTGGGGTCCCTCGATTGTTTCAAGCACGGGTTGGACAAGTATATGAGTGGGATTGGGTGGTTATAGAATAGGAGCTGCCTCGTATGGGCCAATAGGCCTTCTGCAGTTACCTTTGTTCTTATGTTCTTATGTTCTTAACCTTGTCGTGGCGCAGACTAAGGCGCGTCTGGGATCGTCCCGGAAGTAGGTTCGAACCCTCATCACGGCCTTTGTGGATTTGTTCATCCATATCCAATCGGGTTTGAGCTTCCAATGACGGGAATGTGGCGGTGTTGATGTGTGTCAAAGTAGCTGGTGCGGTAGACAGGTAGAGTGACAGGGATCTACTCTTGAAGAGCGATGTTAATTGACGATAGATATATACTAGGAAAATGATTCAGCGATAGGAGATATTTTATGGGAAAGTGAGAGAAAGTGATTGACATTCACATAAGAACATAAGAACATAAGAACAAAGGTAACTGCAGAAGGCCTATTGGCCCATACGAGGCAGCTCCTATTCTATAACCACCCAATCCCACTCATATACTTGTCCAACCCGTGCTTGAAACAATCGAGGGACCCCACCTCCACAATGTTACGCGGCAATTGGTTCCACAAATCAACAACCCTGTTACTGAACCAGTATTTACCCAAGTCTTTCCTAAATCTAAACTTATCCAATTTATATCCATTGTTTCGTGTTCTGTCCTGTGTTGATACTTTTAATACCCTATTAATATCCCCCCGGTTATGTCCATTCATCCACTTGTAAACCTCTATCATGTCACCCCTAACTCTTCGCCTTTCCAGTGAATGCAACTTAAGCTTTGTTAATCTTTCTTCATATGAAAGATTTCTAATTTGGGGAATTAACTTAGTCATCCTACGCTGGACACGTTCAAGTGAATTTATATCCATTCTATAATATGGCGACCAAAACTGAACTGCATAATCTAAATGGGGCCTAACTAGAGCAAGATATAGCTTGAGAACCACACCAGGTGTCTTGTTACTAACGCTGCGATTAATAAATCCAAGTGTCCGATTTGCCTTATTACGAACATTTATGCATTGATCCTTTTGTTTTAAATTCTTACTAATCATAACTCCCAGATCCCTTTCGCAATCCGACTTCGCAATCACAACACCATCTAGCTCGTATCTTGTAACTCTATCATCATTACCTAACCTCAGAACTTTACATTTATCAGCATTAAACTGCATCTGCCAATCCTTTGACCATTTCAAAACCCTATCTAGATCAACTTGAAGTGATAGTGAGTCCTCCTCCGAATTAATTTCCCTACCGATTTTCGTATCATCGGCAAATTTGCAAATGTTGCTACTCAAACCTGAATCTAAATCATTTATATATATTATAAACAACAGAGGTCCCAGGACAGAGCCTTGAGGCACTCCACTTACAACATTTTCCCACTCTGACTTGATTCCATTTATACTAACTCTCTGTTTCCTTTGGTATAGCCATGCCCTAATCCAGCTTAATATAGCCCCCCCAATACCATGAGACTCTATTTTTTTAATCAGTCTTTCATGTGGCACTGTATCAAAAGCTTTGCTAAAGTCAAGGTATACAACATCGCAATCCTTACCACTATCAACTGCCTCAACAATGCTAGAATAAAAAGATAACAAATTTGTTAAACATGAACGGCCATTTATAAAACCATGTTGCGACTCAATTATTAATTTATGTTTTTCAAGATGAAGACGAATTTTATTTGCTATTATAGATTCGAGTAACTTTCCCACAATAGACGTTAGGCTAATTGGTCGATAGTTAGACGCAAGTGATCTATCTCCTTTCTTAAAAACTGGTATCACATTAGCAACTTTCCAAAACTCTGGCACTCTGCCTGACTCTATTGATTTATTAAATATGGTTGACAGTGGGTCACAAAGCTCCTCTTTGCATTCTTTAAGCACCCTAGCAAACACTTCATCCGGCCCTGGGGATTTGTTTGGTTTGAGTTTTACTATTTGTTTAAGAACATCCTCCCTGGTAACTGCTAAACTCGTCAACCTGTCCTCGTCCCCACCCACATAGACTTGTTCGGCTGAAGGCATATTGTTAAGTTCCTCTTTAGTAAATACAGATACAAAATATTTATTAAAAATACTACTCATCTCTTCATCACTATCTGTTATTTGACCTGTCTCAGTTTTTAATGGACCTATCCTTTCCCTAGTCTTAGTACGATATAACTGAAAAAAACCTTTAGGATTTGTCTTTGCTTTGCTTGTTTCACGACTGAAACATTAAAAAAAAAGTCATATAGAACGTCAAAATTCCCGGCCAGATCTCTTGACGTAGACCGAGCCTGCTGGCAATTTAAACTCAAAATATATTTCCATAATTACTTTCAGCCCGAACAAAAGCTTTTGACCTGGTGACTCTAGTGGGAGCCCTGAGGACAGAGTTGGACTCTCTGCGGGAGGAGGTGCGTCAGCTTAAAAAACAACGAGAAGTAACGAAGGAGGAGACCAGCAGTAAAGGGACCTCGTCTTGGAGAGTTGCGAAAGACAGGGGCCTTAAGAAGACTTTGATAAAGCCGCCTTCAAACGCCATAGCAACTTCAAATTCATTTGACGTTTTGGAGGACGAGTGCTGTGGAGAGACTGTGGATCGCGCAAAAGGGAAAGCAACGAAGAGAAAGGAAGCGCAGGCCCCTCAGAAAGTAAAGGAAGTACCTAAGCAAACATTAGTTGTGGGAGATTCCCAGATAAGGTATTTGGATAGAACGTTTTGTGCTAGAGATAGGGGGAACAGGTTAAGGGTTTGCTATCCCGGAGCTGGCATTGGTGATATTATAAACAACATGAATGATATTATGGCTGGTAATGGGAACAATCCCATTATTTGCATTAGCGTGGGAGGAAATGATGTTGGTCGAGTCAGGAGTGAGGAACTGATTCAGAGGTATAAAACAGCCATAGAGTTAGTTAGGAGCAAGGGAGGAATCCCGATCATATGTGGCATTCTTCCAAGAAAGGGAGTGGGAAATGAATGGATATCGAGGGCACTTGGTGTCAATTGCCGGCTGGAAAGATACTGCAAATCAAATGCAATATCTTTCATTGACAACTGGGAACACTTCTATGGAAGAAATGAAATGTATGCTCGTGATGGGGTGCATCTATCGAGAGCTGGGGTTGTTGCTGTTGCGAACTCGCTAGAAGAAGTGGTTAGAGGTGTTTGTTTGGGTTTAAACTGTTAGTAGATAGAGGTATGGGAATTGATTTGGAGGAAGGAGGTAATAAAAGTATGTGTTTGTGGGAGAAAGGAATTGGCAAAACGATCAGGGAAAGAGAAGGTCCGCAAAATAACAATTCACTTAGGGTATATTACACTAACAGTAGAAGTCTAAGAAATAAAATTAACGAATTAAATGCTCTTGTCTGCACAGAAAAAATAGATATTATTGCACTTACCGAAACGTGGATGAATGTAGAAAATAGAGAACTATTAGCTGAATATCAAATATATGGATTTAAACTATTTCACACAGATAGATATATTAGACGAGGAGGTGGAGTAGCCATATATGTTAGGGACAATTTGAAATGTAGTCTCAAAGAGGGAATCAAAACAGAGCCACACACAGAAACTATTTGGATTGAATTAAACGAAAAAGCTAATAATATTATAATAGGAGTAATATATAGGCCACCAAATTTAGACAGAATGGAAGCAAAGCATCTATGGGATGAAATATCTAGAGCATCTAGATCTAACAGTATTTATGTCATGGGTGACTTTAATTTTAGCGGAATAAACTGGTTGAACAAAACAGGGAATAGTGAAGCAGAAGATTTTCTAGAATTAATTGACGATTGCTTTCTTACGCAACACATTAAGGAACCAACACGGGAAAATAATATTTTAGATTTAGTGTTAACTAACAGGGAAACGCAAATTAATGACATCGAAATAGGGAGTGAGCTAGGGAGCAGTGATCACAAAGAAATCAGATTTAGCATAGAATGGAATAGACCAGTAGGAGAAAATTCTGTTAAAGTGCCAGATTTTCGAAAAGCTGATTTTAATAGCCTAAGAAATTTTTTGGGTCAAATTGATTGGAAAGGCTTGGGTATGGGGTGTGGGCCGGTCTTGGAGCGAGACATGAACCCAGCGATAGGTGACTTAAATGGGGATTTCGATGTGGATTCAATATATAACTTATTTAAGAATATTCTAAACAAAGCACAGGAACGTAGTATACCATACAAATTGAATAGATCGTATACTAATGACCCAAAGTGGATAACAAAGAATTTGAAGAACCTTATAGGTAAAAAGAGAGCTTGGTACAAAAGGATTAAAAATGGGGAGGTCACTTTAGAACAGGAATTCGTACAACTGGTTAGAAATGTTAAAAAAGAGATAAGGAAAGCAAAAAGAAACTATGAAGTTCGCATAGCAGGGCAAGCAAAGACAAATCCTAAAGGGTTTTTTCAGTTATATCGTACTAAGACTAGGGAAAGGATAGGTCCATTAAAAACTGAGACAGGTCAAATAACAGATAGTGATGAAGAGATGAGTAGTATTTTTAATAAATATTTTGTATCTGTATTTACTAAAGAGGAACTTAACAATATGCCTTCAGCCGAACAAGTCTATGTGGGTGGGGACGAGGACAGGTTGACGAGTTTAGCAGTTACCAGGGAGGATGTTCTTAAACAAATAGTAAAACTCAAACCAAACAAATCCCCAGGGCCGGATGAAGTGTTTGCTAGGGTGCTTAAAGAATGCAAAGAGGAGCTTTGTGACCCACTGTCAATCATATTTAATAAATCAATAGAGTCAGGCAGAGTGCCAGAGTTTTGGAAAGTTGCTAATGTGATACCAGTTTTTAAGAAAGGAGATAGATCACTTGCGTCTAACTATCGACCAATTAGCCTAACGTCTATTGTGGGAAAGTTACTCGAATCTATAATAGCAAATAAAATTCGTCTTCATCTTGAAAAACATAAATTAATAATTGAGTCGCAACATGGTTTTATAAATGGCCGTTCATGTTTAACAAATTTGTTATCTTTTTATTCTAGCATTGTTGAGGCAGTTGATAGTGGTAAGGATTGCGATGTTGTATACCTTGACTTTAGCAAAGCTTTTGATACAGTGCCACATGAAAGACTGATTAAAAAAATAGAGTCTCATGGTATTGGGGGTGCTATATTAAGCTGGATTAGGGCATGGCTATACCAAAGGAAACAGAGAGTTAGTATAAATGGAATCAAGTCAGAGTGGGAAAATGTTGTAAGTGGAGTGCCTCAAGGCTCTGTCCTGGGACCTCTGTTGTTTATAATATATATAAATGATTTAGATTCAGGTTTGAGTAGCAACATTTGCAAGTTTGCCGATGATACGAAAATCGGTAGGGAAATTAATTCGGAGGAGGACTCACTATCACTTCAAGTTGATCTAGATAGGGTTTTGAAATGGTCAAAGGATTGGCAGATGCAGTTTAATGCTGATAAATGTAAAGTTCTGAGGTTAGGTAATGATGATAGAGTTACAAGATACGAGCTAGATGGTGTTGTGATTGCGAAGTCGGATTGCGAAAGGGATCTGGGAGTTATGATTAGTAAGAATTTAAAACAAAAGGATCAATGCATAAATGTTCGTAATAAGGCAAATCGGACACTTGGATTTATTAATCGCAGCGTTAGTAACAAGACACCTGGTGTGGTTCTCAAGCTATATCTTGCTCTAGTTAGGCCCCATTTAGATTATGCAGTTCAGTTTTGGTCGCCATATTATAGAATGGATATAAATTCACTTGAACGTGTCCAGCGTAGGATGACTAAGTTAATTCCCCAAATTAGAAATCTTTCATATGAAGAAAGATTAACAAAGCTTAAGTTGCATTCACTGGAAAGGCGAAGAGTTAGGGGTGACATGATAGAGGTTTACAAGTGGATGAATGGACATAACCGGGGGGATATTAATAGGGTATTAAAAGTATCAACACAGGACAGAACACGAAACAATGGATATAAATTGGATAAGTTTAGATTTAGGAAAGACTTGGGTAAATACTGGTTCAGTAACAGGGTTGTTGATTTGTGGAACCAATTGCCGCGTAACATTGTGGAGGTGGGGTCCCTCGATTGTTTCAAGCACGGGTTGGACAAGTATATGAGTGGGATTGGGTGGTTATAGAATAGGAGCTGCCTCGTATGGGCCAATAGGCCTTCTGCAGTTACCTTTGTCCTTATGTTCCTTATGTCCTTATGTCCTTATGACCGCGATGGAGTCCATAGGCGCGTGACGGAAGGTTACTAAACCAGTCGCTGCTCAGCCACTCTCCCAGTCTTGATAGTGAAAATAAAACATTGCAATAATGTAAGCAGCTTTAACACAGCCTTAGAGGGCACGGAAATGTTCTCCAAATTCCTGAGACTCTTGTCTGTATACAGAGAGAGAGAGAGAGAGAGAGAGAGAGAGAGAGAGAGAGAGAGAGAGAGAGAGAGAGAGAGAGAGAGAGAGAGAGAGAGAGAGAGAGAGCAATAGAGCGGAAGAGAGAGAGAGAGCAATAGAGCCGAAGATAAAGAAGAAAGCAAGAGAGAGAGTGGAATGATTGCGTGACTGAGTCACAGACACCCCACCGAGTTATTGCCTAAGAAAACATCCACTCCATTCCTCTTGGGTGAACGGATAGCTGACCCTATAATTACGGTGTAGGCATAATGACGACGTTAATTACCCCCCCTCCTCCCCTCCTCCTCCTCTCCCCCCCCCGCCCTCCATCTCGAGACAATACTAATCGGGGTGACACTAATTGCCCGAGAGATGAAGGGCATCGCTTGAAATGTTCCCCAGTAATCATTCACCATTGTTGAGATCTCCGACAGGACCTGAATTATTCCCTCATTCCCTACTGACCCTTCGCAGGGAAAGAGAGAGAGAACACAGCCATCACAGCCCCGTGGAACTAACATTTATTGAAACCTCGTTTTGATCAAATGGCGTCTATAAATAGACTAAACAATTTCAAAATACCTTTAACCTATAAACAAAACAAACAAATACATTTCTATTTGTCAACAATTTAGATGAACACAATCATATGTTTCTTTTCACGACGTGGATTTTGTTTTTCCCTGTTGATATTTTATTGATGTAACATCAATGTTTGTTTATATCAAAGTTGGTAGCATTGCATAGCATGCAGAGACGTTGGTCAGTGTGTTGCTAATTGTTAACAATAGCGTGTAGTCTTTTCTATATCATATTTAGGATTTTGTAAAAAAAAAAAAAAAAATTGTGATTTGGAAATTGATTGATGTCCTGGGTTATTGGTATCAATGACTAGGTAGAAAAAAAATTGCAAAGAAAATGCAATATCATTCGTTGAAAACTAGAGCAAATTCGCGATGACTTTGACATGCACGCAAGAGATGGGGTGTACGCAAGAGATGGGGTGCACGCAAGAGATGGGGTGCACGCAAGAGATGGGGTGCACGCAAGAGATGGGGTGCACGCAAGAGATGGGGTGCACGCAAGAGATGTTTGCGGGGGTTGAGGTTTGCTCTTTCGGCCCGCCTCTCAACTGTTTACTAACTACTTCTTTTTTTCACACCACACACCCCAGAAAACAGCCCGTGGCAGCTGACTAACTCCGAGCTACCAGATACCGGTGCTAGGTAATAGGGGCATTCAGGGTGAAAGAAACTTTGCCCATTTGTTTCTGCCTGGTGCGGGAATCGAACCCGCGCCACAGAATTACGAGTACTGCGCGCTATCCACCAGGCTACCATGCCCACAGGCCTGGGTAGCCTAGTGTGTGTGTACATGACATATTCAGCGTCTGAGGAGAGAGAGAGAGAGTAACGGACGCCATCTTCCCGTGATCTAACTCTTAGAAATGAATCTCACATCAGCGTTAAAATATTGTCTAAAATATTGAATATCCATTTTCAGAGCGCCAGTGTGTCACGCTCTGATACTAATGGCTGCTCCGGTAATTGCATCATATATCTGCAAGCAAGTTCAGTGTATATGGTGCTTTTATTACTCAGTTTTGCAATTTCTGATTTATTTTTGTCCCAATTTTTGTTATGTTCTGTATAAGTGCATTGATCTCCATCTCATTCTCCCGGCCTGACCACAGTCTCTCTCTCTCTCTCCCTCTCTCTCTCTCTCTCTCTCTCTCTCTCTCTCTCTCTCTCTCGCTCGCTCTCTCTCTCTCTCTCTCTCTCTCTCTCTCTCTCTCTCTCTCTCTCTCGCTCGCTCGCTCGCTCTCTCTCTCTCTCTCTCTCTCTCTCTCTCTCTCTCTCTCTCTCTCTCTCTCTCCTTGTCTGACGGTCTATGGAATGGGAGCATTGAGCAGTGTACACAAGGGGGGTAGTGTACAGGTTGAGGTAGGCTTAAGGTAGAAAGTCAGGTGATGTACACAGAGGGAAGCACAGGGTGATGTACACACAGGGTGATGTACACACAGGGTGATGTACACACAGGGTGATGCACACACAGGGTGATGTACACACAGGGTGATGCACACAGAGAAGGAACATAACAGTGAGGTAGAGTGAGTCAGAGAAGCAGCATATTGGCACGGGGGGGGGGGGGGCTAAGTCTCACATGTAAACAATGGCTGCGTCCGAAGCCACTCCCTTGGTAAGCAGGCGTGGTCACCATGTCTAGCTACCCTCAGCAACCCTAAGACACTGCAGTAACAGTTCAGATCAATACTCACTTCTAATGAGCATATAATACAAAATAATCAACTTCTTTTTCCCCCAGGCGACAGGAGGCAACCCGTATTACAGGAAATATTAATATCTTACCGTGACGAATAATGAGAATCAAAGGAGCGGATTGACGCAGAGTATTGGAACCGGTTGGTAGTCAATAGGGAATCCCCTACGGTCTCAGCGGGATTCTGGGGGGAAATGAGCTACTGATTATTCGTACATGAGGAGAATTCGATCCATCCCTCTGATCCCCTTTTGTCACAAGGGCTCTGGGAGCCTAGTCCCCACCTTCCTTAAGGTTTCCCATATTCATCACACGCTGGCGCTTTCCGGAGGGACGCTATTGACCAAGGAAGCTGTAGTTGTGCGCACCGAGTGGTTGTGTAATGATAATGTGATGGCGTTTCACGTGCCACTAAAGGCATGATCAGGAAGCATGGGACCTCCACGACGTGTCCAGCCGCGAGCTAGGCCTACCTAGGCCTAGGCTAGGTAGGCCTGTCCCTACCTACCTCGGCCTAGGTAGGCCTGTCCCTACCTACCTCGACGGAGGTAGGAGGCACAGCTAGGCCTAGCGAGCGAGGCACAGGCCTAGCGAGCGAGGCACAGGCCTAGCAAGCGAGGTACAGACCTAGCGAGCGAGGCACAGACCTAGCGAGCGAGGCACAGGCCTAGCGAGCGAGGCACAGGCCTAGCAAGCGAGGTACAGACCTAGCGAGCGAGGCACAGACCTAGCGAGCGAGGCACAGGCCTAGCGAGCGAGGCACAGACGTGCCTCAACTGTCATTACTAAACTGGTCACCGGCTTCGAAGCGCTGCCCGCTCGTCCAACACGGAGTCTGCTAATCCTTTAAAAATGCGGTATTTTAAATATTCCTAGGTCTAGTATAGCACACATATGTACTATATTAGGCTTCAGAGAGCGTGTATTAGGTCTAGAAAGGTTAGGTTAGTTTAGTTTGTCTTTCCAATATAAATAGAAAATCTTTTCCGGTTTGTAAAATTCAATAGTACCGATTTCTACTTTCTAACTGCGTTGTATGTCGGTATATGTACTATGGTCCTTATCGCCACTACAAGTACTACCAAAACAGGAGGATGGGCTACAAGGTGGTTGCATCTTCTGAGAGACTGGGCCAAGGTGTGCGACGTTGTTATAGATTCAGCTACTCTGGAACAAGTTCCAAGTAGCATGGGCTACGGTGAACCCGTAGTGGACTTACCTGGCACAGGAGCGGGGCTGTGTGGGTGTGCGATGCTCCCCCTTTGTGTCCCTAGTACACAGAGTCACCCTCTCTTAATGATATGGAAATGAGGATTTAAGTGTTGTAATGAGTGAATATTAAATTGCATATTAATTAAAGTTATGAGAAACTGCAATGAACCTGAACCCGAAACATATTACTATTTTATAAGATGTAAAACAGTCTCTGTGATACCATCCAAGACTTATTCCTTATTCCCAACTGACGTTAGCTTTTAACATAAGAAGTTAACCATGATTGATAATTCCTCCTAATTCTGTAATACATTCATAACTCTCCTAGTTTGATGTTTTGTCGCCGGAGGAGAGTGGCGCCACCGTTTTCCACACTGATCCCTAGGGATTTTGAGATTATCTTGAGATGATTTCGGGGTTTTTAGTGTCCCCGCGGCCCGGTCCTCGACCAGGCCTCCACCCCCAGGAAGCAGCCCGTGACAGCTGACTAACACCCAGGTACCCAGGTTTACTGCTAGGTAACAGGGGCATACGGTGAAAGAAACTCTGCCCATTGTTTCTCGCCGGTGCCCGGGATCGAACCCGGGACCACAGGATCACAAGTTCAGCGTGCTGTCCGCTCGGCCGACCGGCTACCAGTCAGGTCACCCACCAACACACTACCAACTTTCAATGTTACATCTATGGTCTTTCTATATTAACAGTACTACTGTTACATGGGGTGAACCGGGAATGTAGTTTATGAGTATCCTGGTTAGGTAGTCAGACAGTGCAAAGAAACTTTAACAGTAAATGAGCAAGACGGGAAATAGATAACGTAATTGCGCATAGTCTATTGACATAGCAATATATATACTAAATTCCATTTGAGCTTCAGTAACCTTTCGTGGCACAGTATGTCAGTGTGTTCCACGGGCGGAATGATACGTTTCAGGAGACAAGTAGAGCTATAGACAATAATATACCGCAAATTGAATATGATCAATACCTAATGACTGATCAATATTTGAATATCAATATTTATCACTCACATCAAATGACACCGCAGCCTCTGACTACGATATACAAGGTCCATTGTTTTCTGCCTCACAAGTGACACAATTAGCCATTTATATAAGCGTGTGATTTTGGAGCCCCAGGCATGCACGATGAGTTAGGTGAGGTTAGTTTAGCTGATTTAATATGCGGCCCCCGTGCTCATCCTGGGAGCGGCTGGCGGAAAGGTTACAGAAGCAGGTAATTGGCCTGAGGAACTGTACCTCAATATGAATAAGAGAGAGTGGTTCTCAAATAGAAATCCAACATTGATTAGCGAACACTTAAAGACAAGAATATTCTGGTACACACACACACACACACACACACACACACACACACACACACACACACACACACACACACACACACATGAATCATGAATCATGAATCATGTACATGAATCTGTACACCTGTTGATTGACGGTTGAGAGGCGGGACCAAAGAGCCAGAGCTCAACCCCCGCAAACACAACTAGGTGAGTACAACTAGGTGAGTACACACACACACACACACACACACACACACACACACACACACACACACACACACACACACACACACACATGCAATATCATACAATACACACAAATACTCAAATGCATTTAACAACTATGTACACACACACACACACACACATGTATTTTACACCCGTTGATTGACAGTTGAGAGGCGGGACCAAAGAGCCAAAGCTCAACCCCCGCAAGATAGGAGAGCTCCGGGAGACATGATCACTACCTACAAAGTTCTAAGAGGAATCGACAGGGTAGATAAAGATAAACTGTTTAACACGGGTGGTACGCGAACAAGGGGACACAGGTGGAAACTGTGTACCCAAATGAGCCACAGGAACGTTAGAAAGAACTTTTACAGTGTCAGAGTAGTTAACAGATGGAATGCATTAGGCAGTGATGTGGTGGAGGCTGACTCCATACACAGTTTTCAAATGTAGATTTGATAAAGCCCAATAGGCTCAGGAATCTGTACATAAGTTGATTGACAGTTGAGAGGCGGGACCAAAGAACCAGACTTTAACCCCCGCAAGCACAACTAGGTGAGTACAACTAGGTGAGTACACACACACACACACTAACAAACTTGCATATAAATATTATATATATCACACAAGAACATCAACAAGACAATAGGCTGTCACAAGCGCCCACCATCATTATAAAATGAAATCAGAAAGCAAGCAAGATCTCCCCCCCCCCTCGACCCCACCACACCCTCCAACCCCCCCTCCCCCCTCCTCCCCCAAAATAATCTGAGGTTCCAATACGTATTGAATTATTAGATTCAGTAACGAAGTGGTCCAATTTTGGCGTGAAGTTTATTGACCGCAAGTTACAAAAAGTTTCTTGTCCCCTGAGAGAGAGAGAGAGAGAGAGAGAGAGAGAGAGAGAGAGAGAGAGAGAGAGAGAGAGAGAGAGAGAGAGAGAGAGAGAGAGAGAGAGAGAGAGAGAGCAGTAACAGTCACGTCACAAACACAATTAAAACACAATTTATCATTTCAAAAAGCAATTGGAACTGTAGCAAATAAGTCAGGTTCAGAGTTCCCTTCACTCGCTCAACGAACTCGACAAACATCTTCCTACTTTAAAGATGAAACAAAAATATCCGTCGTTACAAGTTACGGAATTCAGGATTTTCGCTTCAAGATTGTTTTAGTAATAATTAGGATAATAATTTGTTGTAACATATGCACTGGACATTCTGCATTGTAAACGGGCATTTATTTGCTACAAGACTGACTGTCATGCAACTGTTGATATAATTTGCATATGTTTGATGAGTTCCTTATCAAATGTGTGCTATACTGAGTGGTGGGACGCTCAGTATGTGCTATACTGACTCATGGGGGACTGAGTAGGCACTATACTTACTCATGAGGCACTATACTGACTCATGAGACACTATACTGACTCATGGGGCACTATACTGACTCATGGGACACTATACTGACTCATGGGACACTATACTGACTCATGGGACACTATACTGACTCATGGGACAACCCCGGAGCTCTTCTATCCTATCGGTTCATTTCATGCAGCCTTTCCTCGTAACTAATGCGTCTTAGTTCTGGAACCAGTCTAATGGCATATCTTTGAACTTTTTCCAGCTGTGTGTGTGTGTGTGTGTGTGTGTGTGTGTGTGTGTCCGTGCGTATGTGTGTGTGTGTGTGTGTGTGTGTGTGTGTGTGTGTGTGTGTGTGTGTGTGTGTGTGTGTGTGTGTGTGTGTGTGTGTCCGTGCGTATGTGTGTGTGTGTGTGTGTGTGTGTGTGTGTGTGTGTGTGTGTCCGTGCGTATGTGTGTGTGTGTGTGTGTGTGTGTGTGTGTGTGTGTGTGTGTGTGTGTGTGTGTGTGTGTGTGTGTGTGTCCGTGCGTATGTGTACTTACCTAATTGTACTTACCTAATTGTGCTTGCGGGGGTTGAGCTCTGGCTCTTTGGTCCCGCCTCTCAACCGTCAATCAACTGGTGTACAGATTCCTGAGCCTATTGGGCTCTATCATATCTACATTTGAAACTGTGAATGGAGTCAGCCTCCACCACATCACTTCCTAATGCATTCCATTTGCTAACTACTCTGACACTGAAAAAGTTCTTTCTAACGTCTCTGTGGCTCATTTGGGTACTCAGCTTCCACCTGTGTCCCCTTGTTCGCGTCCCACCAGTGTTGAAAAGTTCGTCCTTGTTTACCCGGTCGATTCCCCTGAGGATTTTGTAGGTTGTGATCATGTCCCCCCTTACTCTTCTGTCTTCCAGTGTCGTGAGGTGCATTTCCCGCAGCCTTTCCTCATAACCCATGCCTCTTAGTTCTGGGACTAGTCTAGTAGCATACCTTTGGACTTTTTCCAGCTTCGTCTTGTGCTTGACAAGGTACGGGCTCCATGCTGGGGCCGCATACTCCAGGATTGGTCTTACATATGTGGTGTACAAGATTCTGAATGATTCCTTACACAGGTTCCTGAACGCCGTTCTGATGTTAGCCAGCCTCGCATATGCCGCAGACGTTATTCTCTTTATGTGGGCTTCAGGAGACAGGTTTGGTGTGATATCAACTCCTAGATCTTTCTCTCTGTCGGTTTCATTAAGTACTTCATCTCCTATTCTGTATCCTGTGCCTGGCCTCCTGTTTCCACTGCCTAGTTTCATTACTTTGCATTTACTCGGGTTGAACTTCAACAGCCATTTGTTGGACCATTCACTCAGTCTATCCAGGTCATCTTGTAGCCTCCTACTATCATCCTCTGTTTCAATCCTCCTCATAATTTTTGCATCGTCGGCAAACATTGAGAGGAACGAATCTATACCCTCTGGGAGATCATTTACATATACCAGAAACAGTATAGGTCCAAGGACTGACCCCTGCGGGACTCCACTTGTGACGTCTCGCCAATCTGAGACCTCACCCCTCACACAGACTCGTTGTCTCCTGTTGCTTAGGTATTCCTCTATCCACCGGAGTACCTTCCCTCTCACTCCAGCCTGCATCTCCAACTTTCGCACTAGCCTCTTGTGTGGCACTGTATCAAAGGCTTTCTGACAATCCAAAAATATGCAGTCTGCCCACCCTTCTCTTTCTTGCCTTATTTTTGTTGCCTGGTCGTAGAATTCAAGTAACCCTGTGAGGCAGGACCTGCCATCCCTGAACCCATGTTGATGCTGTGTTACAAAGTTCCTTCGCTCCAGATGCTCCACTAGTTTTTTTCGCACAATCTTCTCCATCAGCTTGCATGGTATGCAGGTTAGGGACACTGGCCTGTAGTTCAGTGCCTCCTGTCTATCCCCTTTCTTGTATATCGGGACTACGTTAGCTGCTTTCCAAGTATCTGGCAGTTCCCCTGTTGCCAGTGATTTGTTATACACTATGGAGAGTGGTAGGCTCAGTTCTCTTGCTCCTTCCTTTAGAACCCAAGGGGAGATTCCATCTGGGCCTATAGCCTTCGTCACGTCCAACTCTAGTAAACACTTCCTTACTTCCCCACTGGTAATCTCAAACTCTTCCAGTGGTTCCTGGTTAGCTATTCCCTCACTTACCTCTGGAATTTCTCCTTGTTCTAAGGTGAAGACCTCCTGGAATTTCTTATTCAATTCCTCACACACTTCCTTGTCATTTGTAGTGAATCCTTCCGCCCCTATCCTTAATCTCATAACCTGTTCCTTTACTGTTGTTTTTCTCCTAATGTGGCTATGCAACAATTTAGGCTGAGTCTTTGCCTTGCTTGCGATGTCATTTTCGTATTGTCTTTCTGCCTCTCTTCTCATCCTGACATATTCATTCCTGGCATTCTGGTATCTTTCTCTGCTCTCCAGTGTCCTGTTATTCCTATAGTTTCTCCATGCCCTTTTACTTTGCTGCTTAGCTAGCCTACATCTTTGATTAAACCATGGGTTTCTCATCTTCATTTCTCTGTTTTCCTTTTGGACTGGGACAAACTTGTTTGCTGCGTCCTTGCACTTCTGCGTGATGTAATCCATCATATCTTGGGCCGTCTTTCCCCTGAGCTCTGTTTCCCATGCTATATCTGTTAGGAATTTTCTTATCCCCTCATAGTTTCCCTTTCGGTATGCTAACCTTTTGGTTTCGGTATCCCTCCTCGAGTTCAATAACCCTTCTTCAATCAAGTACTCAAACACCAGTACACTGTGGTCGCTCATTCCTACTGGGTCCTCAAAACCGATTTCTCTTATGTCGGAGTCGTTCAGAGTGAAGACTAGGTCGAGTCTCGCTGGTTCGTCATTGCCTCTCATCCTTGTGGGTTCTCCGACATGCTGCGTTAAAAAGTTGCTTGTCACCACCTCCAATAGTTTGGCTCTCCACGTATCCTCGCCTCCATGCGGTTCCTTGTTCTCCCAGTCAATCTTTCCGTGATTGAAGTCGCCCATGATGAGCAGGTGGGATCTATTTCTACAGGCAGCAGAGGCTGCCCTCTCAATTATAGTGTTAACTGCCTTGTTGTTGTTTTCATACTCTTGACTGGGTCTCCTGTCATTTGGTGGAGGGTTGTATATTACTGCTACTACTATTCTTGGTCCTCCCATTGTTATGGTGCCTGCTATGTAGTCTCTGAACTCCTCACAGCCCGGGATGGCCATCTCCTTAAAACTCCATTCCCTTCTCATGAGTAGGGCCACTCCGCCTCCTCCTCTACCTTCCCTCTCTTTCCTTATTACTGTATACTCCTGGGGAAACACGGCATTCGTTATGATTCCAGAGAGTTTTGTTTCAGTGAGTCCGATTACATCTGGGTTAACTTCTTGTGCTCTTTCCCTTAGTTCACTTGTCTTGCTTGTGATCCCATCTATGTTCGAGTACATCACCCTGAAACTGACTCTCTTCTGCTTCTTTTCTGGGGGGGACCTTTGGGATCTGGGGTGAGTGGGAGCTGGGGGGACCTGGCACGGGGGGATTGGTGGAGGAGGGAGGGCTTGGGGTGGTGGGGGAGAGGGGGAGGGTACAGGGGGTGGATAAGAGGGGGAGGGTACAGGGGGTGGATAAGAGGGGGAGGGTACAGGGGGTGGGTAAGAGAGGGAGGGTTGGGGAAGCATGGGGGGAGGAGAGGCTGTGGGGGATAGGGGAGATGGGGGGGCTTGGGGGAAGAGAAAAGGGTGGAGGGCTTGGGGGGCGTGGGGGAAAAGGGAGGGCTGAGGTGGGTGAGGAAGAGGGGAGGGTTTAGGGGAGTGGGGGAGAGGGGAAGACTTAGGTGGGGTGGGGGAGAGTGGGGGGCTTAGGGGGGAGGGGGAGAAGGGAGGGCATGGGGGTGGGAGAGACGGGAAGGCATGTGGGAGAAGGGAGGGCATGGGGGATGGGGGAGAAGGGAGGTCCTGGGGAGAGGGGTGAGGGGGAGAAGGGGGGTGAGTGGGGGGTGGGGGGTGGGTGGGGGGAGGGTGCCCTAGGTGGGTACTTAGTGGGGGGCTGACAGGGGATGGGGCAGGTTGGGTGTCTGTTGGGTAGAATTTGGGGGTGTGTGTGTGTGTGTGTGTGTGTGTGTGTGTGTGTGTGTGTGTGTGTGTGTGTGTGTGTGTCCGTGCGTATGTGTGTGTGTGTGTGTGTGTGTGTGTGTGTGTGTGTGTGTGTGTGTGTGTGTGTGTGTGTGTGTCCGTGCGTATGTGTGTGTGTGTGTGTGTGTGTGTGTGTGTGTGTGTGTCCGTGCGTATGTGTGTGTGTGTGTGTGTGTGTGTGTGTGTGTGTGTGTGTGTGTGTGTGTGTGTGTGTGTGTGTGTGTGTGTTTATGCTTTTATTTATTATGTGCCACTAAATAATTTTGTTTTTGTTTCTCCAAACTGGTGAGAAATGTCCTTGGGCTTGGGCGCTCTTGATCCTATTACCACGTTTCCTGTCGAATACTTGAATATATTTAGTTTAGAGGTGGGAGGGAATTGTGTTTTTATGGAGCTTTTGTCCCCATCTGGTCTTATATATATATAAAAAAAACACACGCAACAAAATTTTTAGATAAAAATATATTTGATTTCCTTTGCAAATTTCTCTACAATTTCTCTTGTGGAAAATTGGGGCTGTTGTGGATGTTGGCAGTAACGCCAAGTGTTTTGTTGCCCTTTATTAAAATTTTCCCCTTTTAGTGTTTTATGGAGTTGTAGTTTTCCCTTCACGACCGGCTGAAACAAGGCCCTCTGAGGGCCTCCGACCCCTCCGCCACGATGGATCTTTTTTTTTTTTAAACAACTTCAAACATATTTTAAACATCTGTATTTTGATTTGTTTGCCCTATGTAAGTATGTGTTTGTTCTTCGTGGCGTCTGTGTGTGTTTGTGTCCGTAATGCCACGGACGCAAACACATACTGTCTAAATCTAAATCTATACTGTCTAAATCTAAATCTATACTGTCTAAATCTAAATCTATACTGTCTAAATCTAAATCTATACTGTCTAAATCTAAATCTATACTGTCTAAATCTAAATCTATACTGTCTAAATCTAAATCTATACTGTCTAAATCTAAATCTATACTGTCTAAATCTAAATCTATACTGTATAAATTTAAATCAAAGTCTAAATCCAACGCTGGAGTGTACAGCTGCTTTGATCTCGTTACCACCTTCTGTGAAATGCCTGATTAGAGTTCAAAATTAGAATTCAAATGCATTTTTTTTTATGTTAATGTTTGAAGTGTGTGCGTTGGTAAGGGTGTCTTTATATACAGGTACTACTAAGGTACCCGGGGTCCACTGAGAGAGACAGTCGGCATAGTGTTCTGTGGCACATCATTCAGTCCGTCCTCCTAAGGTTTCCCATCGTCAAGAAAACGGTCAATGTAAAGTGGTCTCTCCTAACCCAAAACCAGAGGACCCAAAACAGAAAACGGGACAGTACGTCACTTTCGCCAGCCGCTTCCATTTTCTAGAACGACAATTCTTGGCGTCATGTAACGCATAAGAGCGAAAAGCGACGTTCTTTGTAAGAGGACAGGTTGCATGATGTCGTCGAATAACTTAACTAACTCAGCCTCAAATCCCAGATCCCTACATAAAAGAAAATAATAACAATTTATCCTATACAATAGCTAGAGAATGTATGACTATACATCAGAGTGAAAAATACAAGCGGTGCAAATGACCTTCATAAGGTACGGGGAAAGTACCGCACAGTCTTCTAGCACGCTAAACTCTGTCTAAGAACCAGCAACGCCGCTCACACTTTTAAATGGGAATTTATCAATGATAAGAGTCGTCTAAATCTTAACTTTTTCCGAAATAAAGATGTTTTTCTTGTGCCTTAAAGAAATCGTCACTTTGGCGTTCACAGACGTCTCCTCTCTGGCGGTCCTTGTACAGTGAGGTTCAGCTTTGTATATAGTCTTTACACCCAGATGCCCATATTCTTGGCGGGGGGGGGGGGGGGGGCGCTAGAAAGGGGAACTGAACGTGAATGTGATGGTGAGGGGAGAAGCTGAACATGACGGGTCGGGGAAGGAGTGAAAGGTTGAACATGACGGCGACTCCTACTCCTTCCTCTCTAACCCCCCCCCCCACACATCATCAATTCCCTCCAGCCCTGCCTCGGTAGCACCCCTCCCCCATACCACCTCCTGCTCCCCCCTCCTTGATCTCAATCCCCCGCTTCCCCTCATCACTCCCCCTTCTCTCTTACCCCACCCCCACCCTGGTTCCCTTCCCCCCTTCTGCCACAGCTTCTGCAAGGAATTGAGTTCTAATTAGGCATCTTTTTCACGCGCCAGACTCTTAATTGTATTTATTAAAGTGAACGACTTCCGCCTGGTGTCGCCCTCTACTCCCCCCCCCCCCAGGGGTATCACGTGCCCTCTTTCCCCTCCCCCCTAACCTGAACCCCATCATTTCACCCCTCCCCCTCCTCCCACCTGTCACCCACTAAACCCCACCAGGAAGCTGTCGCCCTCACCTCTCTCTCTTTCTCTACCTTTCTCGGCTCCTGTTCTCCTCCTACGTTCTCTTGGTTGACCAGTCCAGCAACCAGGAGGCTTGGTCGACGACCGGGCCGCGGGGACGCTAAGCCCCGGAAGCACCTCAAGGTAAGGTACATTCACTAATACCAGTTGCATGGGTGATGCCAGAGGAGGAGAGGGGGGGGGGGAGTGGTGTGGGGGTTGTTGTTAAATAAGAAAATATATAATAGTGAAAATGAACGTTTATCGTGATGGCAGAGTTATAAACGCAGAAACAAGAAATCAAAGTTTTAAGAGAGACAGAGAGCAAGACAGAAACAAACAGGAAGTGAAATATAAACACCAGATCTGACGTACCGGTACCGTAACGGGAGCCGGTCGGCTGAGTGGACAGCACGCTGGACTTGTGATCCTGTGGTCCTGGGTTCGATCCCAGGCGCCGGCGAGAAACAATGGGCAGAGTTTCTTTCACCCTATGCCCCTGTTACCTTGCAGTAAAATAGGTACCTGGGTGTTAGTCAGCTCTCACGGGCTGCTTCCTGGGGGTGGAGACCTAGTCGAGGACCGGGCCGCGGGGACACTAAAAAGCCCCGAAATCATCTCAAGATAACCTCAAGATAAGAAGATACCTCAAAACATGAGAAGAGACTGAGTGCTTAGAGCGGGAGACAGTGATATATTTTCAGGGACTCGTTTTCAATTTTCAGACATTTACAGTTTTCAATTACTCATTTGAGACATGTGAGGGTTTCCGGTAGTAGCTGGTCAGGTTCGTTCTCGAACCACAATCAAGAATTCCGGGTTCGAATCCCCGGCGGGAGTGAAATGTTTGAGCACACACAGATATCACAGTAACGTTTTTATATCAAATGAACAAATCCACAAAGGCCCGTGATGAGGGTTCGAACCTACGCCCTGGATGATCCCAGACTGCGCCTTCCCCGGCCAGGATACGAACCCCTGACCAAATCGCTTGCCTAGCACAGGGCGAGTGTCTTACCCCTACGCCACGGAGGACTGCTACTGCTACGACTTTCAAGCCGAACAGTCTTGGTTCAGCTTATTGGCACTACTCAGTATCTGTACGTCGTGGTCATGTCTTCCCCCTAGCTGGTTCATCGCTTGGCAAGTGGTGTGACGCACTTGAGCGTCCTGGTCACTGGAGCTCCTCCCTCCAGCGCGGGGGTCATGTTTCAGGGTCAAGCCGCTCTTATTGTGTTAATAATTACGATTTGCAGGTAAAGCATTAAAATTTTTAAGTGTTTGTGTAACTTGTATTACTGTTATTTATCATTAGTGTTGTTCGTGTGTACGCCCGTGTGTATGTACATATGCACGTCCGTGTGAATGTATATGTTCACGCCCGTGTGTATGTACATATGCACGTCCGTGTGAATGTATATGTTCACGCCCGTGTGTATGTACATATGCACGTCCGTGTGAATGTATATGTTCACGCCCGTGTGTATGTACATATGCACGTCCGTGTGAATGTATATGTTCACGCCCGTGTGTATGTACATATGCACGTCCGTGTGAATGTATATGTTCACGCCCGTGTGTATGTACATATGCACGTCCGTGTGAATGTATATGTTCACGCCCGTGTGTATGTACATATGCACGTCCGTGTGAATGTATATGTTCACGCCCGTGTGTATGTACATATGCACGTCCGTGTGAATGTATATGTTCACGCCCGTGTGTATGTACATATGCACGTCCGTGTGAATGTATATGTTCACGCCCGTGTGTATGTACATGTGCACGTCCGTGTGAATGTATATGTTCACGCCCGTGTGTATGTATATGTACACGTCCGTGTGTATGTATATGTACACGTCCGTGTGTATGTATATGTTCACGCCCGTGTGTATGTATATGTACACGTCCGTGTGTATGTATATGTACACGTCCGTGTGTATGTATATGTACACGTCCGTGTGTATGTATACGTACACGTCCGTGTGTATGTATATGTATACGGCCGTGTGCGCTTACGGATGGGCTCAGGGGAGACCAATCCGGAGTCTTCACACTCCGCAAATAGTCCAATTACCCAAACTCCCGTTAAAACCTTAATCCCCTGCGCCTATGATCAAAATAGTTGCACTACATTGCCTCAGAAAATATTGCGCCAGAGGATTACCCCGCGAGGCACCTGTTTTTAATAAAGGTAAATCCGGGTAAGACACTTTTCATCTTAATATTCTAATCATGTAATTACCTCTGATTTCTTATCTGTGAAGGGACTCCATCCTCACCTGGGAGGAGAGTAATTATTGGCCAGAAATAATGGGGGAACCGTCGAGATTTCACCCTCAAATGGGTCATCAAATTTAAATTTATGATGATTTTGCCCATTAGTTTTTTTTTGTTTTTTTTTTTTTTTGCTACGGCAATTCCGCCTAATTTGGTTTATTTGCCAATTACTCCGTTCATTTGGAAATGAAAGGCACTTTCATTGTTTTGCGATTTAGCGTTTTAATTTTTTAATCAGAGATTGATCACATTATTGAATGAAATAATGATTAATTAGCGCTTATATATATATATATATATATATATATATATATATATATATATATATATATATATATATATATATATATATATATATATATATATATATATTTATTCCCCCCCCCCCCCCCCGACGAGAGACTTCAAACTTTTTCTCACCCTGAACAAATCCACAAGGGCCGTGATGAGGGCTCGAACCTACGCCGGGATGATGCTACGTAGGTTCGAAACCTCAACACGGCCCCTTTGTGGATTTGTTCATTTGAGGCATCACGCTATTGTGATTTATGTGTGCATTTTCTAACCATTTAACACCGTAAAAAAAGGAGCAACGGTGTTGACAAATCAGAAACATTAGAGTCCCAAGCAACCTTTCCAACTTGTTGAGATCGATGCTCAGGAAACGTCAAATATAACGGACAGCTGTTAACATTGATGAATGCGTCTTTGGGGTCGACCGCTGGATGGAATGGACTTGGTCTGAGAACAGAGGGGAGGGAGAGATTCAAATCTCAAGTATTATGATATATTAATGAGTATGGTTGGTTATAAATAAGAACTGCCTCGTTAAGCCAATATAGGCCTCCAGCAATTTCCCCTGTTCTCATAGTCTGTATCCCTGTCTTTGTACCTCGCCTATGTCAAATTATCAGCACCTATCTTACCAGTAAATTCACGTGAGTAGTTTGTATGTGCCAATCACGTCTCCCATGCACCTTTCCTCATTTTTTTTATCTAGGGAGGGGGGGGGGATACAATGTGCATCAGTGTCATCTGTGTCACGCCGAGGATTGACTCGCTTTCCCTTCCCATGTATCCTCTTCAAACTCGCCTAACAGAATGAACACTATCTACCGTTTATGTCAATAAATTTTACGCGATTTAGAAATACATTTAACAAGTTGAGCAAGAGTGGGGCGCGCGTCCCGAGACAGAACAATGTAGCTTGCTCGCTAAAGTGTTACTGGATAAAATATCTGTATGTTTGCTGAAGCCATTGTCGAGACGGATAGCAAGTTTTCACGCCAGAAGCTTGTAGGCTGGTTCCCTCTGCCCTTCACGGTCTGCTGGCTGTGGACATCCATCTTCTCTGACAACACTGGATATGACTCGACGATGAGCAGACCGAACTGACTCCCCGCAGACCGAACTGACTTCCCGCAGACAGAACTGACTCCCCGCAGACAGAACTGACTCCCCGCAGACAGAACTGACTCCACGCAGACAGAACTGACTCCCCGCAGACCGAACTGACTCCCAGGAGACCGAACTGACTCCCCGCAGACCGAATCGACTCCCCACAGACCGAATCGACTCCCCGCAGACCGAACTGACTCCCAGCAGACCGAACTGACTCCCAGCAGACCGAACTGACTCCCCGCAGAGACCCCAAGGTAAAAATCAAGTCAGACTACAGCGATATACAGACTATTCAGGCGAACGGACCAACACCAAGGGGCAGTCATTGGACAGAAGTACCGTAGTGGGGGGTGGGTGCTGGGACAGGAGCTCTCAGGATAGGTGGGCTGAGACAGGAGCTCTCAGGATAGGTGGGCTGAGACAGGAGCTCTCAGGATAGGTGGGCTGAGACAGGAGCTCTCAGGATAGGTGGGCTGAGACAGGAGCCTCTTGATACGAGTGCTGAGACAGCAGGATCAATATAGAAATTCTGTACACAAAAACGTCAGAACACAGGTGTTAGAACATCAAAAAACATTTCTTTTGATGGGATTTTTTTTTTTAGTTTCAATATTAATCAAATGCAATCTGCATAGATGAATCGTTGTTCAGCTGTCTGGCTGGTTGAGGGTTTGGCTGGCTGGCTAGCTGGCTGGCTGTCTGGCTGGCTGTTTGGCTGTCTGGCTGGGTGGCTGGCTGGGTGGCTGGCTGTCTGGCTGGCTGTCTGGCTGGCTGGCTGGGTGGCTGGCTGGCTGGCTGGGTGGCTGGCTGTCTGGCTGGGTGGCTGGCTGGGTGGCTGGCTGTCTGGCTGGCTGTTTGGCTGTCTGGCTGGCTGGCTGGCTGGCTGGCTGGCTGGCTGGCTGGCTGGCTGGCTGGCTGGGTGGCTGGCTGTCTGGCTGGCTGTCTGGCTAGGTGGCTGGCTGTCTGGCTGGCTGGCTGGCTGTCTGGCTGGCTGGCTGGGTGGGTGGCTGGCTGGGTGGCTGGCTAGCTGGCTGGCTGTCTGGCTGGCTGTCTGGCTGGCTGGCTGGCTGGCTGGCTGGGTGGGTGGCTGGCTGGGTGGCTGGCTAGCTGGCTGGCTGTCTGGCTGGCTGTCTGGCTGGCTGGCTGGCTGGCTGGGTGGGTGGCTGGCTGGGTGGCTGGCTAGCTGGCTGGCTGTCTGGCTGGCTGTCTGGCTGGCTGGCTGTCTGTCTGGCTGGCTGGCTGGCTGGGTGGCTGGCTGGGTGGCTGGCTAGCTGGCTGGATGTCTGGCTGGCTGGCTGGGTGGCTGGGTGGCTTGCTGGTTGGTTGGCTGGCTGTCTGGCTGGCTGGCTGGCTGTCTGGCTGGCTGGCTGTCTGGCTGGCTGGCTGGCTGGCTGGCTGGCTGTCTGGCTGGCTGGCTGGCTGGCTGGCTGGCTGTCTGGCTGGCTGGTTAATTAGATGTGTCTGGTAGCCACAGCTGTTATGGCGCTCGTGCTGCTGCCATTACGGCTGGATCTGCTAAGCTTAATTGCGGAAAAGTGGTCTTATAGCTCTGTTTACTTCAGTGTCCGAACTGGACCAAACTGCCAGAAGCTATCACCTAACAAACGTATTTTTTTTTAATTACTTATTTACCAATTCTGATGAATGGACCACATGAATGCTTCTGTTATTATTTTATTTTGTTAATTTATGTGTTTGTTGGGATCGGAATTGTTTTTTGTTTGTTTTTAATGTCGATGGTTTAGACGAGTAGTGATGTTGTTCATAAGACACTTGTTGTGTGCTTTTGGGTACAGATGTGTGAGTGCAGGCACGTGTGTGCACATACACACACACACACACACACACACACACACACACACACACACACACACACGCACACGCACACGCACACACACACACACACACACACAGTAGGATAGAGCCCAGTAGGCTCAGGAATCTGTACACCAGTTGATTGACAGTTGAGAGGCGGGACCAAAGAGCCAAAGCTCAACCCCCGCAAGCATAAATAGGTGAATACAAATAGGTGAGTACACACACACGCACACACACACACACACACACACACACACACACACACACACACACACACACACACACACACACACACACACACACACAAGGCTATTTAACACAAGGGGCACACGCACTAGGGGACACAGGTGGAAACTGAGTGCCCAAATGAGCCACAGAGATATTAGAAAGAACTTTTTTAGTGTCAGAGTGGTGGACAAATGGAATGCATTAGGACGTGAAGTAGTGAAGGCTGACTCCATACACAGTTTCAAGTGTAGATATGACAGAGCCCAGTCGGCTCAGGAATCTGTACATCAGTTGATTAACAGTTGAGAGGCGGGACCAATGAGCCAGAGCTCAACCCCCGCAAGCACAACTAAGCGAGTACACACACACACACACACACACACACACACACACACACACACACACACACACACACACAGACCTTGACAAACAACCAAGAACCCAACCCTTGCACTCAGCCTCCGGGTCTCGTCAACTCACGGATCATTACACTCAGAAAGGAATAGAAAGAAAATGTTGAAGTTCTTAATTCAGCGGACTCGCCCCTTTACAATGGAGGCAGCAAAGCATATCACAAAAGTTGACATTTTCAAACGGGATTCGAACTCGGTTTATGCAAAAAAGTGCTGGATCAACCAGGTTATGGCTACGTGGGCCTGCGCGCCGCTGCCAACAACAGCTTTAATCATCAGGTTATTACCAGAAAAGCCTGGCTTCTTGTCGGGCTGCGGCAATAAAAGAACTCTCGAAACCGGCTACAAGTAAATTAGAGATGTGCTTATGGTGGTGTGGTGGTGTGGTAGGTGGGGGGGGGGGGCGTGATGATATTGTGGTGTGGTGGTAATGGCTGAGATTGTGATGGTTCTCTGGGTGCTTGTGTGGTGTTGTGGTGCTTGTGGTGGTGTTGTGGTGCTTGTGTGGTGTTGTGGTGGGTGTGTGATGGTGGTCGAGGTGGTGAATGACGTTCCCTTACTCTCTCGTTAAGCTCGACAATGTTTGGAGAAGAACTTAATAGGTTACGTGCTCGGGTGGCCGTGTGGAGTGTGGTGATTATGCTGGCTGTGTGTGTGTGTGTGTGTGTGTGTGTGTGTGTGTGTGTGTGTGTGTGTGTGTGTGTGTGTGTGTGTGTGTGTATGTGTGTGTGTGTGTGTGTGTGTGTGTAAGAGAGTGAGTGAGTGAGTGAGTGAGTGAGTGAGTGAGTGAGTGAGTGAGTGAGTGAGTGAGTGAGTGAGAGAGAGAGAGAGAGAGAGAGAGAGAGAGAGAGAGAGAGAGAGAATAGAGAAGAGAGAGAGAGAGAGAGAGAGAGAGAGAGAGAGAATAGAGAAGAGAGAGAGAGAGAGAATAGAGAAGAGAGAGAATAGAGAAGAGAGAGAAAGAAGAGAGAAAGAGAAAGAGAGAGAAAGAGAACGAGAGAGAAAAAAGAGATTATGAAAGAAACAGTAACGAAGGACAAACCCCATTCTGAGATGATAAACTTATAAACTTAACTCAGTCTTCTTTCAAAAGAAAACAAATGAAAACGATAACAAATTGGCCCCCGCCAATGTTTACACATGTGCAAATCCAAATTTATCCCATCGAAATCCACTTTTGCGAATTCCGTCTTGAATGAACAGTTTAAACTCAAAGTCTAAAACTGTCATTCATCGTTGCATCTCTCAAGTCAACGTATGTTGGTGTAGCAGTACACGCAATGTCCAAAATTACCCTACTGACGCCTCGCTGTCACAAGGATACCAGCACTAGTGCTTGTAGAGCTGTGAAGCCAAGTATACTAATGACTATATAACGTTCATTGATGCTCATCTCATTCCCTTGTTTACTAATCATTTTTCCCGGGTCACACCCTTCCCTCAAGCACAAGCACGCCTCGCCTCAAGCACAAGCACGCCTCGCCTCAAGCACAAACCACTCTCGTCTCAAGCACAAACACGCTCGCCTCAAGCACAAACACCCTCGCCTCAAGCACAAGCACGCCTCGCCTCAAGCACAAACCACTCTCGTCTCAAGCACAAACACGCTCGCCTCAAGCACAAACACCCTCGCCTCAAGCACAAGCACGCCTCGCCTCAAGCACAAACCACTCTCGTCTCAAGCACAAACACGCTCGCCTCAAGCACAAACACCCTCGCCTTAAGCACAAACACCCTCGCCTCAAGCACAAGCACGCCTCGCCTCAAGCACAAACCACTCTCGTCTCAAGCACAAACACGCTCGCCTCAAGCACAAACACCCTCCCCTCAAGCACAGTAAACAACATCTGCTTTAACGCCACACAGCACTCCCCTAAACTGCACTTATAGAACCACTTCTACATAACGTTAACATTATTCCACCTCTGAGTCGCATTCAGCAGGCCAAATATTCACCCCTTGAGTCAAATATTTAGTATAGGCCTAAGGGAAATTCACCCCTGGTTATTCCATCTGTCATTCCACTATGCAGGAAGAGGAAGGAATCTATGTAGTCATGAAATAAGGTCAGCAGACTTCTAGAAAGATATTTACTGCTAGGCTTAGGCTCGGCTGTCAGTACAGTACCTCTAGCAAGTTTACACCACGTGCTGAGGTGAGCTGAGCATCTCTCTAACCTCTGTCTGCACAACTATTATTACGGGCTCACCATAGCCCGTGCTACTTAGACCTTTTTGTTCCATGTAGCGAATCTTTAACAACAACAACAACAGCACAACTATTCACACATGTAAATGAATGTGATAAATGTTAGAATTCAGAAATAATTCCATTACAAATGTCCAAGAAATGTGTAAATATTTTATTCAAAATGACTTGCATTCAGGCATCTTGGTTACAAATATCCACAGGTGTGCATGGTGCAGATAGTGCAAGTGCATGAATGGGTGGGCGGTGCATGAATAGTGAACTGTAATTATATGTAACTGGCTCACCACAGATGTAAATTGCTCGGCTTAGAGACTATTGTGGTCCAGTTCATGAACCAATTGTACTCTAAAGGACCATTGATATATATTACGGGCCTCTGTAATCTTGCCCACTACTGCCCAGGTGGGCATGGGGTCCACTACCACCCACGGGATGGACATGGGGTCCACTACCACCCACGGGATGGACATGGGGTCCACTACCACCCACGGGATGGACATGGGGTCCACTACCACCCACGGGATGGACATGGGGTCCACTACCACCCACGGGATGGACATGGGGTCCACTACCACCCACGGGATGGACATGGGGTCCACTACCACCCACGGGATGGACATGGGGGTCCACTACCACCCACGGGATGGGCATGGGGTCCATTACCACCCACGGGATGGACATGGGGTCCACTACCACCCACGGGATGGACACGGGGTCCATTACCACCCACGGGATGGGCATGGGGTCCACTACCACCCACGGGATGAACATGGGGTCCACTACCACCCACGGGATGGACATGGGGTCCACTGCCACCCACGGGATGGGCACGGGGTCCACTACCACTCACGGGATGGGCATGGGGTCCACTACCACCCACGGGATGGACATGGGGTCCACTGCCACCCACGGGATGGGCACGGGGTCCACTACCACTCACGGGATGGGCACGGGGTCCACTACCACCCACGGGATGGGCACGGGGTCCACTACCACCCACGGGATGGGCATGGGGTCCACTACCACCCACGGGATGGGCACGGGGTCCACTACCACTCACGGGATGGACATGGGGTCCACTACCACTCAATGAATGATCACGGGATACATAATAAATGAACAAAATCAAAATCATACCCAATTATTCCACCGCCTCTGAGCAACTCTCACCAACCACGAATGAGATAGTTATCCCTTCGGAGATCACCAGTCGAACTAAGAGCTACGGTCCGGGCTATCGCGTCGACAGTGAGTGGTGAGGTCAGCTATCGCTGCGGTGCGAACAATGCGATCTAGATATCGTCGGTCCTGTGAGTTAGAGTGAGGGGTTTGGGAGGGGGGTGGGAGAAGTAACTGGAGCGATAGTGGAAGAGATGGGGTGGGAGGGAAGGCCGGGATCTGTATAGGCTACAAGGGTGGGAGGGTGATTGACTGCATGGAAGGGGAGGAGGGAGGGATGGTTATCCATGGCTAGAGTTGTTAGGTAGGGGTTCTTTAGGTCATTTCAGTTACTCGCTACCATCACGCTAAAAGAGAACTTTCTAACATCTCTACGACACATCTGAGTCTCAAGCTTGAATCCGTGCCCCCTTGTTCTAGTGTTTTTCATTGTAAACATTTCCTCTGTTTACACCATGTCAATCCATCTATTTTATACGTCTGTATCATGTCCCCCCCCCCCACCCCCCATTATCCCTCGCAGCTCTGGGACAAGTCTCGTTGCGAACTTCTGTACCTTTTCGAGCTTCCTGTGTATTTTTTTTTAAATGGGGACTCCACGATGGGGGCGGCATAGTCTAAGACTAGCCTCATATATTCGGTATATAGTGATTAAAAAGCCTCCTTATTCAAGTTTCTTAAGGATGTTCTGACTTTTTCCAGAGTAGAGTATGCGGCTGACGTTATTATATTTATATGAGCCTCTGGAGTTAGGTTTGGTGTATAGTGTATTTTCTGTATACTGGCCTCCCCCTTTTTCATAACCTGGTTACTTGGTCATTCACTGTCAGTTTCCTTCTTATATGGCTGTGCAGGAGTTTCTGTTGGCTCTTTGTTTTGGAGGCAATATAATTTTCATTGTTTCTTTCTGCCAATCTTTTTTTTTATATAGTATACTTTCCCTTACCAGCCTCATTGACTTACGGGCACTATTCTGAGCTCCATCATGTAGTGGAACACCAGGACACAATGGTCATTTGCTCCTAGTGGTATTTCATGTTTAAAAGTTTTCTATGTCTTTCTCATTCTGGGTGAAGATCAAGTCCAGTAGACTTGGTGTATCTCCTCCCCTTTCTCTTGTGTCCTCCTTTACATGTTGTGTTAAGAAGTTTCTTTCTATA
>NC_091200.1:17370906-17380906 GCF_040958095.1 Procambarus clarkii | reverse complement strand
GGATTACCTTTGAACTTTCTTAAATCGATGATTCCCTTGTTCCAACCGCCGCTCTCTAAATGTCCCTCTAATGCAGTAACATCTCTAAATATTTACCACCAGAACCAATGCACCTAACTTAATCTACCCTAGGCCTAACTATAGAGTACATGTTAATTATGAAATGTTAATTAAAATTGGAACACATTTCTATATTCATTAAGTAGTACGGCCAAACTGCTGAATGGGTCTCTTCTATGGGCTGGTCGTTGGACGGGCATAGCCAGCTAAGGACGGGTTGTTGGGGGTCGACGGCCATTTAGACGGGCACAGCCAGCTGAGGACGGGTTGAGTAATTAGGTGTTCCACTGCTAAAGACCACCAATAATTTTTTCCCAAATTTATTATCAATAATCTCCCACTCCAGCTTATAATATGAGAATATTAATTTTCTCCTACCATTAATGAGATTATTTTCTCATATCCGGATTACTTCTGTCGAGTTAGCACAACAAATTTCCAATAAAATTTGCGATTATCGAGTAAATTATCCCGGGACACAATCACATTATATAGGACAACAATTATTGTATGAAGCTAATTAGCATACAGTTCGTAATCCACGTGAGTGGCCTCACCTAGTTGTGCTTGTGAGGGTTGAGCTCATTGGTCCCGCCTCTCAACCGTCAATCAACAGGTGTACAGGTTCCTGAGCCTACTGGGCTCTATCATATCTACATTTGAAACTGTGTATGGAGTCAGCCTCCACCACATCACTGCCTAATGCATTCCACCTGTTAACTACTCTGACACTGAAAAAGTTCTTTCTAACGTCCATGTGGCTCATGTGGGTACTCGTATCCACCCATTTCCGTCCCGCCTAGATGTCGAACCCGGGATCCCTGATTATGGCTCGAGAACGAAGCCACATGTTTAGTAAAGTTGAATTTTCTCAGCTACTCGAGGGGGACCTCAGTCGTGTGTGTGTGTAAACTCACCTATGTGTGGCAAAAGGATTGAGCTTCAGCTCTTGGACTCCACGACTGTCGACTTCAAATGACCATACAGGTGGTAAGCAGGAGATGGAAGAGGTACGATAAGGGTACAGGAAGTTGTGAAGGAGGACAGAGGTATCAGGCAGAGATGAAGAGCCAGTACCACTATTCTTATCTTATTTACTGTTGTTGTTGTTATAGTTTCAGCTACCCGGAACAAGTTCCAAGTAGCACGGGCTATGGTGAGCCCGTAGTGGACTTATCTGGCACAGGAGCGGAGCCGTCTCTGGAATCGTCTCTTATTTACTATTGAAACTGTGAATGGAGTTGGTTAATGCCACTTTCTCGGTTAAACTAACTTTCCTACTTGGCTTACCACACAAATTATCACGTCTATGTAGCTCATTTCTCTCTCTCTTCATTCGGTAAATCCTCATAGATATTTTATATCTCTATCCTTAGAGATTAAGATAGATATATATATCCTTATCTACCTCCCCCACCTCTCTCTATTTTTTAGCGTGGATATTCCCAGTTCTTTCAGCCTCTCATCTTAACTCATCCCTCATAATTCTAGATGAACCTCTTTGTAAACTGTTTTAAAGTTTACAAGAGTCCAGGTCGGGGCTGCACATTTCAATATTGGTCTTACGTAGGTTGTGCATAGTACACAAGTTATGAAAGTCAATTTCAGGAAATTTATTGTTAAGTAATATATTGTGTTTCCCGGAAGAGTCTAAAATTCAGATTAGACGGTTCGTTGGGCCTCAAAAGCTCTTTTCCAGTTACGATTGGGCTTATATATGAACTGGAAAATAAAATGGTTTGCGAGCGGATTGGAAGATGGAATGTTTTACTAGCGGATTGGAAATGGAATAAATAGTTTACTATCGGATTTGAAGATGGATTGGTTTATTAGCGGATTCGTAGAAGGGATTGTTTAGGCACGGACTGGAAGACGGAACAGTTTGGGCCCGGATTGGATGACGGAACAGTTTGGGCACGGACTGGATGACGTGAAAGATGAAGAACAGATTAAAGAGGGTATTTTAAAATTGTCAATTATTACAAAGAATGAAATAGCTTTATTGTCAATACTTATCCACTGAAGATTGTTTACCGCTGTGAATAAGGCGGTCGCTCTAGCCAAGACCTGGAAATTGGTTGTGAAAACGGACAGAGAGAGAGAGAGAGAGAGAGAGAGAGAGAGAGAGAGAGAGAGAGAGAGAGAGAGAGAGAGAGAGAGAGAAAGATAATGCAGGATAACAGTTCTTGCTTGCCGTTTCATTATAAACCTCTACGACATTCCCCAAACTCCCATCGTCTTATTAAAAAAACAAAAACAATGTGTCTTCAGTAGAGGAAGCACCGCCTCAAGGTTCACGTCAAGGAGGACGGGGCTCGAACGGGCCCCAGTAGTAATGATACATGTTCGTGTCAACGACCCCTTACCCTTACGGGAATGTCCGCAGGTTACACGCTAACCTTATGTGCTGGAGTCACGCCACTCCTGGACCACTGTGGGGAGAGGTGACAATCCTCCCTCCTGTAGAACAAATCCTTATCCTGACCCCCCTTCCAAGTGCTGCATAGTCGTAATGGCTTGGCGCTTTCCCCCCTCTGACAGTTCAATTCAATTCCTGTGGAACTACCACTAGAACTCCTGTGCTACTCGCGACCAGGATTTGTGGCTAATCCAGATTACAATGAGGCAATTGGCTCAGCTGGACTCTCAGTGTGACACACGCGGTCATAACAATCTGAGATGCAGCAGGAATGATATTACCGTAAAGAGAGACGGTTTATATTACAATCACGTACGGTACGTCATACAGTCACGGACGGTATGTGATAAGTCACGGACGGTACGTGATACAGTCACGGACGGTACGTGATACAGTCACGGACGATACGTGATACAGTCACGGACGGTACGTGATACAGTCACGGACGATACGTGATACAGTCACGGACGATACGTGATACAGTCACGGACGGTACGTGATACAGTCACGGACGGTACGTGATACAGTCACGGACGGTACGTGATACAGTCACGGACGATACGTGATACAGTCACGGACGGTATGTGATACAGTCACGGACGATACGTGATACAGTCATGGACGATACGTGATACAGTCACGGACGGTACGTGATACAGTCACGGACGATACGTGATACAGTCACGGACGATACGTGATACAGTCACGGGCAGTAAAATGTTACAGTATACATAGTATACATACCAGTCTACCTTTCACATTCACTCTTAAGCTGTAATCAATATCGCGCCCTTGAATGCACTTCAATTTAATTAATAACGAACGATTAATATATTTTTCTCCTATTTTTGCATCAGGCAACATGTGGGGCACCTGCTCGCCCGCTCCACCTCTGCTCTCCCAAACCCATTAAGAATTTTATTTATTTATTTTGTACCTTTCTTTTTAACACTGTGGCTTTTATTTCAATATTAGCTCAACTTGGTGGAATCGCGTCTCACGTTACTATTAATAGCTTTAAGATACTATGTCGATATCTACAGATAAAGTGTAGATGTCGAATTGTAGTGTCCACCTTGGGCACTATTCCATCACTCAAGCCTCCTATCCTAGCTACTATCCTGTCCCATCCGTTTCCCTTCCATGGTTTGGTGCTTTCTTCTGGTATCTACGCTACCAACGGAGCGGCTCTAGCCTCGTGTACAACACAACTGTGCTACGTGTAAAATTGTATTAGAACAACCTGCTGTACGTGGAAATGCTTGAATATTGGAATTTCGATTGTTTTCAGAGCCACCGGCGCTACGGATGCTGAGTCTGAGGATGCTGCTGATGCTGCCTCTGTCAGGGATGCTGTTCTTATCTCCACGGGGCTCGGCACATTACTGTCCAGTTTGGGCATCCTTTGAGGTGTTATCTAGCCTGTTGCGATGCTTAATAATCATTGGCGGAGGCCTCTGATGATGTGTATGTTGTATATTGTGGGCTAGTGCCTATCTGTGTGTGTATGTTTTGATGCATTGTACAAGTGTGCAGTGTTTTAATATATGATACAAATACGGTGTTTTAACGTACAGATACAGTGTTCTGTGTGCTGTATGATTTAGTTGTCTGCAACAAGCAGATATTGTTCTGATGTACGGTGCATAGACACGATGTTCTGAAGGTCAAAACACAATATTTTTACCGCGTGACATACACACAATGAGTAATGAGAAATCGAGAAGCTCCATAGCACAAACTTCTGTCCCCCATCAGGACAGACCAAGTCATTCCCCACTTTCCTTTCTAGTGACCTTCCCACCGAGACGTGAGTGTGTGAACGGAACCCATATGATACCTGGTTGATACCTGGTTGATGGGGTTCTGGGAGTTCTTCTACTCCCCAAGCCCGGCCCGAGGCCAGGCTTGACTTGTGAGAGTTTGGTCCACGACCCCTACAGCTGTCTTGAGACAGTGTTCACTAACAGAGTACCACGAGACAACACGTCCAGTAGCAGAGGAGTTACGAGCGTTGAAAAGATACTCTACAACCGGGGATGATTGACTGATAAAGATTAAGCCACCCAACAGGTGGCACGGGCATGAATAGCCCCGTAAAAGCGGTGGGTTGAGAGGCCTCTCTCTATATACAGTGTCCCCTCCTCCTCTTCCTCCTCCTTCCTCTCCACCAGCACAGCTCTAACAATAGCCGCTAACCGCTCAATATCCCGTTGCTCATTCCATAGAGCAACAGCCCCCATCCTTATGCGATGCATCATGCATTATCTGGGATTCTGGAGACGGCAGTGGGGGGAGGCAGGAAATCATGGCGACCATTGGATGATACCAAACACCCCCCATAAGGCCACGAAAAGTGAACCACTCAGCTGATTGCTCCACCCCCCCCCCCTCCATCCCTATCCCCCCCACCCTCCCTCCCTCTCTCCTCCCTCCCTCCCTCCCTCCTCTCATACTAATGCAAAGTCTAAGGTGATACACACACGTCTCCGGCTTAGAGCACAGGGGAATCAAACCTCTATGCAACGGGTGAAAAAGAGCGGTTATTGTGCTTCGTCCTGTTATATGTATCTCTCTCTCCCCCCTCCCCTGCCCCCTACCCCCCCCCCCCCCCCCCACCTCCGTCCTGCAGATATTATAGAAAAATGGCGGAGCGGGGAGTCGAGTCTCCCTGATGGCCGCCTCTTTGATCTCAAATCTGAACCTCAAACTTGATTATTAAATACATGTTTTTTTGGTGTTATACCTGAAGTCAAGATAGTGTTAAACCTAGGCCAGCTATTCTGTCCTTTCCACGGTCAGCTGACCTAACTCTCGCTTACCTAATTTAACTACTGGGTGAACAGAGGCATCAGATAAAGGGAAACGTACCCAAACGGTTTAGTCCTGCCAGAGAATTGAACCCGAAGTCCCCCAGTCGTGAGCCGTGGATGTAGACCACTGTACTACAATATCAGATGTATAACTACATAGGGAGATTACCACCCTGGAGTTAATGTATTGTCTGGTGACCTCGTACACCGTCACACACGTACTGACGTTACTGCACGAGGCGGGACTCAAGAGCCGAAGCTCAGCTCTTGTGTGTGTGTGTGTGTGTATTTACTATTTGTTATTTCTATTTGTATCTGCAGAATCGACCTATTAGTTCTTGGACCGCGTCTTTCTAACCAATCTATTTTTCTTCAAATATGTCTACCACATATATATCTCTCTAACACACATCCCCCAGGAAGCAGCCCGTAGCAGCTGTCTAACTTCCAGGTACCTATTTACTGCTAGGTGAACTACCTCAAGGTGAAAGAAACTCTGCCCATTTGTTTCCGCCTCCGCCGGGAATCGAACCCGGGCCATTAGGACTACGATCAACCTCAAGCGCTATCCACTTAGCCGCGAGCCCCCCTCTCCCCCCCCCTCAATAAATTGCAAATATTTATACATATCTCTTCCGGAAACACTGTGGAAGAGATAGTTTGGTCTCTTTCCCCCTATCGTCTTTCATCTTTTTCCTTCCCATTCAATAAAATGGGGATTCTCAAGGGTATGGGGTAACACACCCCTTTCCCACCCCCTCCCTTCTCATCTCCCCTCTTCCCCCACATTTTCTCTCTTTTTCCCTGCATCCCCACAATCTCCCTACCTCCCTCCCTCACCTTCCCCTCTCTTACCTTGAACAGACATTTCTATTTATTTATATGGGATGGTGACCTGGCTACACTTGTGTCTGTTCCTTCTCTCTCTCTCTCTCTCTCCATCCTTTTCCATCTATTTACATTATCTCCTTCTTGCCTCTCTCGTCCCTACCCCTCTAGGTCCCCCCATCGTCCTCCCCCCCTCAAAAAGGACTGAAATAACCGTGTGTATATATATATATATATATATATATATATATATATATATATATATATATATATATATATATATATATATATATATATATATATATATATACATACATACACACACACACACGGAAAGCCTTTATTACAAGCAGTTTTCGAGCTGTAGGCGAATACATTTACGGGAGCAGATTGTTCATATTATTCGAGTGAAAACTGAAAGTGGTGTTAAGGTATAGTGAACAGTGAAATGGTTTCACGCCTGCGACACCAAATTCTCCAGAGCTGCTTCAGGTTTAGTTATCAACATACAAGGAAAATAGTTTAACGTATTTTTGTCTCGAACACTTCAAACGAAAGGGGTGGGGGGGGGAAGAGAGAGAGAGAGAGAGAGAGAGAGAGAGAGAGAGAGAGAGAGAGAGAGAGAGAGAGAGAGAGAGAGAGAGAGAGAGAGAGAGAGAGAGTACAATTATATTACAATTTAGGAATCCAGATTTTGGTTCCTCTGTTTGCACATATTTTCTTTGTCACTTACATGTTTCACTCTCCCTGAATAGGTGACCCTTAACTCTTCACTCCAGCGGGGCACTGACCTTTAACCTGTGTCAGTACCCAGTAGGTACCCTCACCTGTACCTTATACTCAAGCTTGTTTTGCGTCGCTTTCACACACACACACAGAGGAGAGTTAGGGGGAACATAATCACCACATACAAGATTCTCAAAGGAATTGATAGGGTAGACAAAGACAGTTTATTTAACACAAGTGGCACACGCACTAGCGACCACAGGTGGAAATTGAGTACCCAAATGAGCCATAAAGACATTAGAAAGAATTTTTTTTAGTGTCAGAGTAGTTAAAAATGGAATGCATTAGGCAGGGATGTGGTGGAGGCTGACTCCAAACACAGTTTGAAGTGTAGATATGATAGACCTCAATAGACTCAGGAACCTGAAGACCGGTTGATTGACAGTTGAGAGGCGTGACCAAAGAGCCGAAGCTCAACCCCCGCAAGCACAACTAGACTGACATTGAAAACACCCAGCATGAAATACTTAAGAGAGGCCACTGACCTCTCTTGACATTTCAAAGATATGCAACAAGGCTCCTTGCTAACCGAATGACGATTGAGCAATGAGGAAGGACAGAGAACTAGACCTCACTATATTGGATGAAAGAACGAATAGAGCAGACATGATAGCGACTTACAAGATTCCAAGGGAAATTGACCAATTATATAAGGCAATAATTTTCAAAGTGAGGAATAGTAGGAGGAGGAGAGGGGACATAGATAATAGAAGGAACTCCAATATAAGCGTCAGAAATAAATATATCGAACATGATAGGTTGTCGAGGGCACTGCCACAGGCAAGAAAAACATGAGTGAAAAAAAATCATGACAGTGAAATACTGATGGTGAATAGTGGAGCTCATGAGCAGACGTCTAACCTCTAGGTGAGGTTAGACGTCTGTAGGTGAACTCATGAGCGAGTTCACCTGCATGTACTCACCCAGGCGAGTACATGTAGGTGAACTCGTCCACGTCCCACTCTCGGCTACGACACTGGGGGCTTCACTCCACACCCACTCTCGCCTACGACACTGGAGGCTTCACTCCATACCCACTCTCGGCTACGACACTGGAGGCTTCACTCCACACCCACTCTCGCCTCGACACTGGGGGCTTCACTCCACACCCACTCTCGCCTCGACACTGGGGGCTTCACTCCACACCCACTCTCGCCTATAACACTGGAGGCTTCACTACACACACGAAGCGTCTTGTGTTTGGCCCGAGGAAGACAACCCTTTGCACTCCACGGTGAAGAGGTTTACTGTATGTTGAAGACGTAATGACATTCCGCATCTCAACTTGCAGACGACGTCTGCCTTTATGCTGCTGGGGGCCCCGTTGAGACGCCTTTATGCTGCTGGGGGCCCCGTTGAGACGCCTTTATGCTGCTGGGGGCCCCGTTGAGACGCCTTTATGCTGCTGGGGGCCCCCGGTAAGACAACTATGTATTTCTGGGAGCCCCAGTTAGACACGGCGGTTCTTCCGGTGCTATTCACTTCAGATTTCCAAGCTATTCACGACTGATCTCCATGGGTCCTTACTTCAGATCCTCGAACTGCTTACGTCCATAACTCCAGCAGTTCACGTCCGACACGACATGCTCACGTCTGGATCTCGAGAGGACGACTTCTGAGTCCCGAGTCTGGGAACCGACGTGATGCAAGTTAACCGGTGTTAATTAGACCAATATTGATATATTAGTTATGAAAGAGACGTGTTTGATATTAGACAAAGAGCCTGAAAACTCTTGTAATTAGAGTTCCTTGTGTAGACGAAGGTGGCGGAGGAGTGAGAGTGTGATCCCATATACACACCCACCACGTGTGTCTAAACCTTGCAGGGTCGAGCTTCAACCATTGGGCCTCATCTTTCTGACCTTATGTAATGTTTCTCGACCACTTATTTTTCTGGTGTGTGTATTTACTATTTGTATCTGCAGAATCGAGCTAATAGCTCTTGGACCCTGCCTTTCTAACCGATTTATTTTTCCTCTATTATGTCGACTACATATGTTTCTCTCTAACACACGCACACACACACGCATGCCCAGGAAGCATCTGTCTAGCTCCCAGGTACCTATTTACTGCTAGGTGAACAGAAGCATCAGGGTAAAATAAACTCTGTTCATTTATTTCTGCCTCTGCCAGGGATCGAACCAGAGCTCTTAGGACTATGACCCCAGAGTGCTATTCACTCGGCCGCGAGCCCCCCCCCCCCGTGTGTGTGTGTGTGTGTGTGTGAGACCACCCATGCATCAGAACTGTGTACTGCCCCTCCTCCCCCCTCCATCCCCACATCACTCCGTGTACCCATCCTCAAACACAGTCCCAGAATATGTGGTGTTGTGTCACACTGATTAGTGGAACTTGTCGCCTGGATTTCACTCTGGTTCATGTTAGTCAGGGGTTCCCATTCCTCCCATCCCCTCCCCTCCCCCTGACTCTAACCCCCCTCTCCCCATCCGTCCACTCCACCCCCTAACCAACCCCATACCCCCAAACCCCCCCTGCCTATCGCCACCAAAACCTTTACTCAACGAAAATATATATAAAAAAAATAATTGTGGGTCCTTTCGTACCCAGCACTAATTTCAGTTCAACGTTATTCATTATTTTAGTGTAAATTTAAGATGACGTAAGGAAGGGGTTAAATAAGTCAGCTGTTCCTGAGGACAATATTCTAATGTCTGGTCTGTTTCAAGGGCGTTGCATCTCTTTGCAGGCTGTTGCTAGCGCCATTTTCCTCGTTTTCCAGCTGTTGCAAGAGCCATTGTTCTCGTTTTCCAGCTGTTGCAAGAGCCATTGTTCTCGTTTTCCAGCTGTTGCTAGCGCCATTGTTCTCGTTTTCCAGCTGTTGCTAGCGCCATTGTTCTCGTTTTCCAGCTGTTGCTAGCGCCATTGTTCTCGTTTTCCAGCTGTTGCAAGAGCCATTTTCCTCGTTTTCCAGCTGTTGCTAGCGCCATTGTTCTCGTTTTCCAGCTGTTGCATGAGCCATTTTCCTCGTTTTCCAGCTGTTGCAAGAGCCCTTTTCCTCGTTTTCCAGCTGTTGCAAGAGCCATTGTCCTCGTTTTCCAGCTGTTGCAAGAGCCATTTTCCTCGTTTTCCAGCT
>NC_091200.1:17283406-17365906 GCF_040958095.1 Procambarus clarkii | reverse complement strand
CTCTCTCTCCCCTCTCCTCCCTTGTAGCATCTGCCTCCCCAACATCATCTAAATCCCCCCATGGACCCAGTACTGACTCTACCTTAACTCTCATCGTCACTACTTCCCTCCTCCACACACCTGCCAATTCATCCCCTCCATTTACAGCCAGCTCCATCTAACCCCCACACCCACGTCTATACCACTCCCTTCCTGCCCCCACCAACCCCTTACCCACAACTGCCCTGATCCCTCCCCACCTAAACCTCCCTTTCCCTGGCTCCGATCGACTCCCAACACCTTGGGAGACAGACGGTAATGGAGCCACAACTGAGATAAACACAAAACAAAGCGGAAGAAAGTGCTGGGGATTTGTGGCCTAAGCCCAGAGTCAAGAGGCATGAGTTACGAGGAATCACTATAGGAATTAAACCACATGTCACTGGAAGAGACAGGTCACGGGTGACAGGAACGCCACATGTAGTGGGGTTGGTCTGGCCACTCTATTCCTCGTTGGAATGGAACAAAGTACACCAGGACATATTTGGGATGGGTGGTACACGAACACGGGAACACAGGTGGAAACTAGGGTACTGGAATGTACCACAGATAATATATATGCATATATATATATATATATATATTACAACTAGGCTAGAATAACTAAACACTCACACACACACACACACATTCTCAAAATTAATACAAACGTTTCAACCTAGAGCAACTTTGACCAATAATGCCGTAAAATAATTCATGTCTTCCTCGCTTCTAACACGCCATCTAACCTCCGAAAAAAAAATTAATTATAAATTACAAAACTAAAAAAAAAACTGTCTTGCCGGCGTGGCTCTCTGCGTCATCCACCGCTAATTCCAAGAAGCTGGAGATACATATTCATCGCAGCCATATACATGCGCCTAATTTATGCAAATATCCAAAGAGGACACACACAGGAGCAATTTGCATACGCTCTCCAAAACCGCTCTCGTTGTTCATATAGTCTACACCTGTAACACTGTGGAGGGGATACTCCTTTAGGTAAACCTCAGTGTTTCTTGTGCTCCGTCTTGTGTACACACTGAGTGATGGGTGACAGGGGGTGGTATGATAGAGAGTATGATGGAGAAGGGGGAGGTATTATGGGTATGATGGATGGCATGATGGAATGATGGATGATATGAGGGATAATGCCTCTCTCTCTCTCTCTCTCTCTCTCTCTCTCTCTCTCTCTCTCTCTCTCTCTCTCTCTCTCTCTCTCTCTCTCTCTCTCTCTCTCTCTCTCTCTCTCTCCCCACCCCCTCTCTCTCTCTCTCTCTCTCTCTCTCTCTCTCTCTCTCTCTCTCTCCCTCTCTCTCTCTCTCTCTCTCTCTCTCTCTCTCTCTCTCTCTCTCTCTCTCTCTCTCCTCTCTCTCTCTCTCTCTCTCTCTCTCTCTCTCTCTCTCTCTCTCTCTCTCTCTCTCTCCTCTCTCTCTCTCTCTCTCTCTCTCTCTCCTCTCTCTCTCTCTCTCTCTCTCTCTCCCTCTCTCCTCTCTCTCTCTCTCTCTCTCTCTCTCTCTCTCTCTCTCTCTCTCTCTCTCTCTCTCTCTCTCTCTCCTCTCTCTCTCTCTCTCTCTCTCTCTCTCTCTCTCTCTCTCTCTCTCTCTCTCCTCTCTCTCTCTCTCTCTCTCTCTCTCTCTCTCTCTCTCTCTCTCTCTCTCTCTCTCTCTCTCTCTCTCTCTCTCTCTCTCTCTCTCTCTCTCTCTCTCTCCTCTCTCTCTCTCTCTCTCTCCTCTCTCTCTCTCTCCTCTCTCTCTCTCTCTCTCTCTCTCTCTCTCTCTCTCTCCCCACCCCCCCCCCCCTCTCTCTCTCTCTCTCTCTCTCTCTCTCTCTCTCTCTCTCTCTCTCTCTCTCTCTCTCTCTCTCTTTCTCTCCCCACCCCCTCTCTCTCTCTCTCTCTCTCTCTCTCTCTCTCTCTCTCTCCCTCTCTCTCTCTCTCTCTCTCTCTCTCTCCCTCTCCCTCTCTCCCTCTCTCTCTCTCTCTCTCTCTCTCTCTCTCTCTCTCTCTCTCTCTCTCTCTCTCCCTCTCTCTCTCCCTCTCTCTCTCATCAACTGGCACACAAAAATGCCAGAGGATTTTTGACAGCAGTATCAGGTTTTGTTGTGAGGAGAAAGTTAGAGTCAAGTTGTTGAATACAAAGCTGATTATGCAGATCAGGACTAAAGTTTGGTCCCTTTTCTTATCTTGTGTGCGTGTGTGCTCACCTGCGTGTGAGTGCAGGGACTGAGCTTCAGCTCTCGGTCCCCCCCTTCTCATTCTTCAATCTTATAGGCTCTCGGTCCTTTACAATGTCACGTCTATACTTAAAAGCTATGAGCTATGAATGGAGGTATCCTCCTCCTCCCCCTTCACTTAAAAGTGCTTGTGGGGGTTGAGCTTTGGCTCTTGATCCCGCCTCTCAGGTTTCTGAGCCTTTTGGGCTCTGGCATACATTTGAAAAATGTGTAAAGTGTGGTATTCCATCACTCCTCTTTTGAGTGCATTCCATTTGTTAAAGACTCTGACATTGTAAAAAGGCTTTACAATGCCTCTGTGATTCATTCGGATACGCAGTATCTACGAGTGCCTCTTTGTGCGTGACCCATGACAAAGTGTACTGTTGTGCCCTGTTCATTGATGTTTTGTGCCCTGTTCATTGATGTTTTATGCCCTGTTCATTGATGTTTTGTGCCCTGTTCATTGTTGTTTTGTGCCCTGTTCATTGATGTTTTGTGCCCTGTTCATTGATGTTTTGTGCCCTGTTCACCTTGATGCCCCTGTTCAACAGGGGCATCAAGGTGAAATAAACTCTGCCAATTTTGATTCTCCCCTCCGCCGGGAATCGAACCCCGGATTACGTGCCCAGCGTGCTATTCATTCAGCCACCAGCGCCCCTATAGTGTGTGTGTGTGTGTGTATGTGTGTGTGTACTCACCTAATTGTACTCACCTAATTGTACTCACCTAATTGTGCTTGCGGGGGTTGAGCTCTGGCTCTTTGGTCCCGCCTCTCAACCGTCAATCAACTGGTGTACAGATTCCTGAGCCTATTGGGCTCTATCATATCTACATTTGAAACTGTGTATGGAGTCAGCCTCCACCACATCACTTCCTAATGCATTCCATTTACTAACTACTCTGACACTGAAAAAGTTCTTTCTAACGTCTCTGTGGCTCATTTGGGTACTCAGCTTCCACCTGTGTCCCCTTGTTCGCGTCCCACCAGTGTTGAATAGTTCATCCTTGTTGTGTGTGTGTGTGTGTGTGTGTGTGTGTGTGTGTGTGTGTGTGTGTGTGTGTGTGTGTGTGTGTGTGTGTGTGTGTGTGTGTGTGTGTGTGCGTGCATACGTACGTTTGTATTTTAATATAGTGTAAACAGGGCGTGTTAATACCAGGAGCTCTGGTGCAAAGCTCAGTAGATTAGCGAGAGATTCTGTTTACCGTGCAGATGCCGGCTGTTTGTGTGTGGATATGAGTATCTGCCTGGCTGTATATTCCTCTGTGTGTGTGTGTGTGTGTGTTTATGCATGTGTGTATATATGTGTGTGTGTTTGTTTTCCGGTGAGCCAAGCTTTTGAACAATAAAACATTTGATGAGGTGACTTCCGATTCCCTTCTAATGTGTCATCTGCTGGGCTCACGCCTCCAAAAGTGGTAACCGAGTCAACTCCTAGCATCATAGGAGTTGACTTCCCGCCAGAGGAATTGGCTTCATGTGCTTACTCAACACAATTTTTTTGGAGTTGGTATGTTTGGGTGTAAGTGTAACACGGGGGGGGGGGGAGGAGGGGGTATCGCTGCTCTTTCTCACCTTTACCCCTTACTCTATACCCGTATTCTGATTTATCTTTCTTCAATCCAAGGGACCCCGAGAGCCGGTCGGCCGAGCGGACAGCACGCTGGACTTGTGATCCTGTGGTCCCGGGTTCGATCCCGGGCGACGGCAACAAACAATGGGCAGAGTTTCTTTCACCCTATGCTCCTGTTACCTAGCAGTAAAATAGGTACCTAAGTGTTAGTCAGCTGTCACGGGCTGCTTCCTGGGGGTGGAGGCCTGGTCGAGGACCGGGCCGCGGGGACACTAAAAAAGCCCCGAAATCATCTCAAGATAACCTCAAGATAACCCCAGAGCTACTACCCTCTGAGCTCCTAGCTCCTAGCTCCTAGCCGAATCCCACGCCACGTGGTCTTAAGCAGTTTTGACCGGCTAAGATTCTACATCCTTTATGACGTGGAACCTGACCCCTAGCAAACTCTAGAATCTCCTTACGCCGCCACCACCAGAGTATAAAATACTCAGGGGGATCGACAGAGTGGACATAGACGAAATGTTCACACGGAATAGTAACAGAACGAGGGGACATGGGTGGAAGCTGGAAACTCAGATGAGTCACAGAGATGTTAGAAAGTTTTCTTTTAGCGTGAGAGTAGTGGGAAAATGGAATGCACTCAAGGAACAGGTTGTGGAAGCAAATATTATTCATAATTTTAAAACTCGGTATGATAGGACAATAAGACCGGAGTCATTGCTGTAAGCAACCGATGGCTCGAAAGGCGGGATCCAAGAGTCAATGCTCGATCCTGCAAACACAAATTGATGAATACAAATAGGTGCGTACACACACAGCCCCACCCACACACACACACACATCACAAAGAAGGAAACTTAGCGTGAAGTTCAGCTTCCTCAACAGGTTATTTAAGACAAACTCTGAAATGGATTAAGAGAAGCGCGGTAAGTTAGGCTCAGGAGTTCCTTGTACAACTTTGAGACCCGTGAAGAGTTTCTTCTCTCACACCTTGTTAAGAGAAGCAATACCTGTGTTAGCAGCTGTGTGTGTGTGTGTGTGTGTGTGTGTGTGTGTGTGTGTGTGTGTGTGTGTGTGTGTGTGTGTCTGTGTGTGTACACACCTAATTGTGCTTGCGGGGATTGAGTTCTGGCTCTTTGGACCCGCCTCTCAACTGTCAATCAACTAATGTACAGGTTCCTGAGCCTACTGGACTCTATCATATCTACTGTGTGTGTGTGAGTGTATGTGTGTGTGTGTGAGTGTATGTGTGTGTGTGTGTGTGTGTGTGTGTGTGTGTGTGTGTGTGTGTGTGTGTGTGTGTGTGTGTGTGTGTGTTTGTGTGTTTGTGTGCGTGCACGTACACTGGTGTACCCCACTTGACATCAAACGTGTACAAATACCGGGAATCAGACTGTATTAATGCTGGTTATTAAGACAGAGCCGAGCGGAAGGTTGTTTTTCTTTCTTGTGAGGGGTAGAGAAGAGGTCGTGGAGGGGCGAGGGATGGGGCAGGGCATGATGGGGCAGTGTATGATGGGCAGGACTTGATTGATGGGGGTTTGGTGGGCTGGGATGATGAGACGGAGAGAGGCTGGACGGATGGGATGGCGCTGAACAGGTATAACGTGGCTGGGGTGAGGTGGACGGGGCGGGGCTCCACGGACGGGGAGGGGACGAGAGTCACGGCAGCTGGACCCGGATTATTGATAAGATTATAGTGTTAGTCCCGTGTACCATGAGAGTCCCGGCTACTCCAGCACCCCGCTGAGGACCCTGTAGTGATGTGGTGTTGAAGGGGAGGGTGTGGCGTGTGAGGGGGGGGGGGTGGCGTGTGAGGGGGGGGGGGTGGCGTGTGAAGGGGGGGGGGGAGTGTGGGAGGGGGAAAGGGTGTGGCGTGTGAGAGGGCAAGAGTGTGCCGCAAACCCAAAAGTTCCTCTCTATTGCACTGGACGCTCTGCCTGGCTGCCATTATTTTCACCCACTACATACAGTTGCACACACTCTAAACTGCGAGACACACATGGAATGACGTACAGGCAACACCTTCCAGACGAGGCCTCGATAACACAGACACAATCTTGTTATCTTTGTGGCTATAATTCTAGCCATAATTCGCATAATATTTACCTGAATTTACCCGAGGACCACCATATTTAGTTGCCTCGACGGGGACAGGAAGCCTGAAAAGATATCAGACAGTACATGCGTATACATCTTGGCTAATACCTGTCCTTTTCCTGTTATAGGCCAAGAAGATAGCCCTGACAATCTAAGGAAAGCAAACCAACTGAACAAGATTCGGGGATTGGTCTATTAGTACAAAGTTGTACCAACGAGCTGAGAGAACCTTTGGTCTCTAGGGGGGAAAACCTGCAAATGTTTCCTTAGGATATTGTTTTCCAGAATCATCAACATTAACTAGAGATTTAACGACTGCCTGATTCCAATTCTCAGATCATCCCCTTGATCCCAAAACCCGTCTACCAGACGTAGGAGTTCTTTCTCGAACACAAACTCTTCTTGAGTCTGTCCCACTCGCTAAGAGGATTGAAAAGGCCTTTTTTGAGAGTGTCGAGACGCACATAATGACAACAGAGGACATCATTTGCATTGGCTGGAATTACCATTAGGGAGCATGTGTTCTCGTATGCTCCTCACCCTACCAAGAGTGGAGGTCCCGCGCGAATACTTAGCAGTGGCATCACGTTCTTCGCGAGCAACGGAGGGCGGGCGACACCACCACACGACACCTGGGAGGAATCAAAGAGAGAGAGAGAGAGTTGGCACTCGGTGTCTCGGTGGTGGTGGTAATGTTGGTGTTACGGTTGTAATAGTTGTGTTGTTGTGATGGGTTGGTGTTGTAATGAGTTGGTGAAGTTGCTCTGGCAAACTAAAGGTCCACTAGAACCTTCATAGAGACAACGGGGGTTATATAGAGGTCAGCAGTTCATGGCTATACCACACTTTCAACGACATATCCCACAATTATCTAATATGTGCTCCTGTACATATTGACAGATGACTAATGGAAGTTCACCATGTTAACAACCTGAAACCTCTGATCAGGAGACCAAACATGACTGACCCCCCAAATGACCTATGAAGCCCAGAGCTCAGTGGCTGTACCCAGAGCTCCGTGGTTGTACCCAGAGCTCCGTGGTCGCCACCACAATAAAAAAAGGAAGGTAAGGTTGGAAGTGCTGGTGCCCTGAACGGTTGGTCTACAGGAGTAAGAGGCTCTGGAAGCCACCTCCAGCCACGACTTTATTGCCAGATTCAATAATAATAGGTTCATACGTCACGATAGTTAACATTTACAATAAAGCGGGGGGTATAAAGTGCTATAGACATTTCCCCCCTAGTCGTTGATGGTTAAATCACTGCCATCACTGTCTATCACTGCCACCGTCACTGCCACCAGAGGCACCGCTGCCAACAGAGGCACCGCTGCCACCTGAGGCACCGCTGCCACCAGAGGCACTGCCGCCACCAGAGGCACTGCCGCCACAAAACCACCATCGACCGCTGCATCTCGACAATTTGGATACTCGATAAACGCGCCATTATTTCCCTTCGATTTGTGAAAGAACATGTTACGAAAACCTTGTAGATTCTCAGAGAACAAATACAAAACTCAAATATAACTTACCTGGTCGACTCGTCATGAATTCTCCATCTTCAAGACCCCTAAAAAAATAAAAATGAGTATTAATAATAATAATAATAATAATAATAATAATAATAATAATAATAATAATAATAATAATATTAATAATAATAAAGACGCAGGCAACTAAAAAACTCAATATTCCAAATATCATTATTGCCAATTAGGATTTAAAACTAATTTCGTCCAACAGGTCGCTGGGTAGAGAGAAATATTCCACTCCCGCGATGAGCTCTCACTATAAACCATACCTTGGTTACCTCTGAGGCTTTGGGAGTCTGGTAACAGTGATATCTGTGAGGTGTAGAGAGAGAGAGGTCTCTCTCTCTGCCCTGGACCAGGTCTCTCTCTGTCTGTCTGTCTGTCTGTCTGTCTGTCTGTCTGTCTGTCTGTCTGTCTGTCTGTCTGTCTGTCTGTCTCTTTCTCTCTCCTAAGCCTGTATCCACCCCCTCTCTCTGTCGTAATCTAACAGCTTTGTTTACAGATTGTTTGCATGTGTGATAACAGAGGAGTATCGGTGGGTCACTATCTGCGGAAGGCAGGTCATTTTCCAAACCATTTTTTTTTTGCTTCTCTGTTCGTTCTGGCGAACTTATTCCCTCTGAGACTGTGGAAGTGCAGTGGTTTTCTCCTCGGGTTCTCTAGCGCCTTCTGGACCTCGGGACAGTGTCGGAGTGTGAGCTGGTGGGTGAGGGTCATGTCTCAGAACCATCACAAGCAACTTAACAGTGACGTAGTGGTAACACACTCGTCCGGCGCTTCGCGAACGATTTGGCCTGGGTGCGTATCCTGTCCGGGGAGGATTGACTAGGCGCTAATCTTTAACTGTACGCCTCTGTTCACCCAGCAGTGAATGAATACCTGGTTGTTAAATGACCTCCTGGTGGCGGGTCGTATTCCAAGGGGTAATTTAAATTAAGACTAACCCGTAGCGCTACGCGTGCTAGTGGCTGTACAAGAATGTAACAACTCTTGTATATATAAATAATATGGGGAGGGGAGCTGCCTCCCCTTAGCTAAGGGGAGCTGCTTCCGTTTAGCTAAGAGGAGCTGCCTTCCCTTAGCCCTATCATCATCCTCATCTCTCAAGCTCTTTAGGTTCATTTGAGACACTTTACTTTCCTCGCTTTCACTTCTGTTCCTTTTCCTCCTTTCCTTCTTCCGTCTCCATTTTCTCTTTCCTGTACCTCCCCCCTACCCTCCCTCCCCCCTACCCTCACCCTGGTAGATATTTAACGAGCCATTAAGGCAATCATTTTCACGGGCTCACCATAGCCCGTGCTACATGGACACTTCGTTCTGAGTAGCTAAATTTGAAACAATAAATAAAACAATCACCACCAGCCCTGGACCAGGGCACGCAAGATCATACATTGATAAATGTATGATACATTGATAAATGTATAATACATTGATAAATGTATGATCATACGTGATAAATACATTTGGTCCACTGCCGCATCCGCACGAATGCCTACTTAATTGAGGGGAATAATTAACGCAGAATAATAATTAACACGGTAATTGCGCATTTAACACCCGTTCCCATTACTCGCCACATAGTTCCTGCGTCGCGGCGGCAGCGGCGCCTGATTCATGCACGGAGGTTCAGGTGAGTTGAATAGTATGTCAAGGTGCGTGGGAATGTATTACCCAGCGTGACCCTCGGCCTCCTTCAGCACCGCTCCTGTGCCAGGTAAGTCCACTACGGGCTCACCATAGCCCGTGCTACTTGCCCCGCTCCTGTGCCAGGCAAGTTACGGGCTCACCATAGCCCGTGCTACTTGCCCCGCTCCTGTGCCAGGTAAGTTACGGGCTCATCATAACCCGTGCTACTTGGAGCTTGTTCAGAGTAGCTTAATCTCTAACAATCACCACCTCGGCCTCTAATGTTCGGTCAGCCTTTACCTGTTTAAGCATTTTTTATATTTTTTCTCGCCTATAAACAAACGTCAGTTTGCGAACAAATCCACAAGGGCCGTGATAAGGGTTCGAACTTACGCCCAGGATGATTCCAGAGTGTATAAACGTTAGTTTTTTTAATAATTCTTCAGACTTATGTTCAGGCTTTGTTTGGAATTATTTAACGATGAGGAACTATAACATTTTAATTGTTCTCTATAAGACCATATGAGACTTCAAATACCTTCTTCACTTGAGTCCGACAAGGGCACATGCATGGCCTTGTTTACTTGTATAAGACCAGGTATATCTATAAGACTGAGTCACATGTGTATACATGCAGTATAGTAAGTGAATATTATTATGGGTGCTGGGACCCATACTATTTATCATTTGTGTAAATGGCCTGCCTGCAGGAATTAACACATACTTGAGACCATCGTGGAGGCCATCTTAAAATAACAGATAAGAAAACTTGAAAAAGTTAAAAATGTGCAAATAGGCTTGTCCCCAGAACAGCAAGAGATGAGGATATGAAGCAAGACTGAAAGAACTAACCCTGACAGCGCTAGAGAAGATGAAAGAGAAGGGAGACATGATAGAGATGTATAAAATACTTTGGGGGATTGACGAAGTAGATAACGATGAAATGTTCACAATGAATACCAACAGAACAAGAGGGCACGGATGGAAGCTTGAGACTCGAATTAGTCAGAGGTGTTACAAAGTTTTCTGTTAGCGCAAAAGTAGTAGGTAAACGAAATCAACTAAATCTGGAGGTTGTAAAAGCTATCCCACATTCACAATTTTAAAATCAGATGTGATAAGGAAATAGGCCAGTAGTCACTGCATTAGACAACTGGCGGCTAGGCTAGTGTCGGGTTGTAATTACTCGTCGCCATCACCTTCAGGTAGTAGTCACAGGCTTCCAAAATATTGCTTCAAACTTAGCTTTGGTTATCAAACGTAACAGCCAGTGCTTGGCAGGGAGAGGACTGCTGATACGGTTACCTAGAGGAATTAACTCTACTTTGCAGGTGTAGGTAGAGTTATTTCTGAGGATATTTCATAGCAGGCCTTGAGCCTCTGGCTGGCCTGTGAGTAACACAGTGAATGAACATTTCTGATGAGTAGCACCAGAGTTCATTTTTCTGAACGCTGAGTTCAGTACTCAGCAGCAGTTTGCTTGAGAGGAAAATGTTAACGCTGCGCTCTAAACTGTCATACACATGAAGGATTACCGTACACAAACAATAAAGCATGTACACACACATACACACGCACGGTACATACATACACACACACACACACACACACATACATACATATACATAAACGTCACATACCTTGTCTATACTCTAACAAATACGCACAAACGCAAGCATGAACAAACATTGACCCATACTTTTCTCCAAACCTTCCCTCCGCACCCCCCCCCTCTTCTTCCTATCTCCTCTCTTCTCCTGCCACAATCCCTCCATCCCTACTCCAGCCTCTCAACCCACTCCCACCTTCTCCCTCCCTCCCTCATCCCCTACAACCCCATCATCCCCGGATCCCAAGCACCAAAACACACCCAGGAGCATGCCGAAGGAGCATGCCACAGGAGCATACATACTGACGTATGCACCGCAGTTCAGAAACTTGCCAAAGGGTAATGTCGACCCTCCCCCCCCCGCAAAAAAATGCTGCATAATGGTCATTTATGGTCTTCAGATAATGGAGAGATTGTGACCAATAGATCACCATTAACAATCCAGGAGGAGGAGGAGGAACAGGAAGACTCGTTACCAAAGTTTAACTTGAGCGATGGGGACGGTGAGAGTCTGTGAATACCAACTCCAGCATCTGTCTCTCACCAGCTAATTGACGGCTGAGAGGCGGGACCAAAGAGTCAAAGCCCAACCCCCGCAAGCACAACTAGGTGAGTACACACACACACACACACACACACACACACCCACACACCCACACACACACACCCACACACACACAAACACACACACACACACACACACACACACACACACACACACACACACACACACACACACACACACACACACACACCCACACACACACACACACACACACACACACACACACACACACACACACACACACACGGACGTAGCTGCGTGTTTCCCCGTAAAGGTTCATGTTTCTCACATGACCCATTTCTGGTTGATGATCACAGATTACAGCCTCACGATACAAATTGAATATGACAACGCCATGGTATGATTACACTGGCTGACGAAGAAAGCCAAGACGCCGAGGAACGATTTCATAAATTGAGATTACAACTGCACGAAATTTTGGGTTTGCATCTTTCTGTACCCCGGGAGCTCAAGGTCGTCGGGTTGAGCATATATTTTGGGGTGAGTGTGACTATGTAGTAGTGACTTAGTACTTCAGTGAGTAGTGGTACATAGTGCATTATATTGGTGCTCAAGCACAAACACTTCATGAGAACCTCTCCTCAGTATGCAGCACTTGCATGGAACCCCTTGCCTGAAGAGAGACTTATGCATCGTTAAACGCCTAGAAAGAGATGTTGTTGTCTTGCCAATATACTGGGTTTTTTGGAGCTTACAGTCCCCAAGAGGGCATTTGAAGGCATAGACGACGAGAAAGAGAGACTAACGTCGTCTATGCCTTCAAATGCCCTCTTGGGGACTGTAAGCTCCAAAAAACCCAGTATATAGGCAAGACAACAACATCTCTTTCTAGGCGTTTAACGATGCATAAGCAACAGGGCTCCATTAAGGAACATATAATCTCTTCCCACAACCAAACCATCGCCAGAGAAATCCTAGTAAACAACACAGAAATCATCGATAGATACAGCGATAGCAGGCGGCTTGACGTTTGCGAGGCACTACACATCAAGAAGTCAACACCAGCAATCAACAGCCAATTAATGCACAACTATATTCTACCCACCTCAAGACTCCGCTCCAATATAGAAGCATCAAGAAATATGGACCAATAGGCTTTCTACAATCACTTCTATTCAATACCCATTGTTTCGTGTTCTGTCTTGTGTTGATGAAATTAATACCCTATTAATGCCACCTCTTGTTCTGTCTTGTGTTGATGAAATTAATACCCTATTAATGCCACCTCACCCCATCCACCTCTCTCAAATGTAGATATAAAATCGGAGATGCGTAAGTTCTATTCACACACGGGAGACATCTCCCGTCACGCAGGGTGCAGTCGCACGTCCACAGATCTCCAGTATCATCTATTGATACTGGAAATGGCTCAAAAGGGCCACCACTTATGGGCACTTCATGCCCATGCCACCTTTTGGGTGGCTTAATCTTCATCATCAGTTCTATTCAGTTGTGTATTTGTAAACTAAAGTCTTTGAAAATGTAATAAGTTTTACGAAACGCGCTCGTGTCGCGTCAGACTAGAAATAAAAATGAATTTTGGAGAATTGATTTTTGATTTACCTCCAACAGTGAAATGAAATGTACGAAAGATTGAGAAAATTCGTGTTAGAATTATTAATCTTACTTTTTCGGTCATATTTAATAATATATATATATATATATATATATATATATATATATATATATATATATATATATATGTCGTACCTAGTAGCCAGAACGCACTTCTCAGCCTACTATGCAAGGCCCGATTTGCCTAATAAGCCAAGTTTTCATGAATTAATTCTTTTTCGACTACCTAACCTACCTAACCTAACCTAACCTAACTTTTTCGGCTACCTAACCTAACCTAACCTATAAAGATAGGTTAGGTTAGGTTAGGTAGGGTTGGTTAGGTTCGGTCATATATCTACGTTAATTTTAACTCCAATAAAAAAAAAATTGACCTCATACATAATGAAATGGGTAGCTTTATCATTTCGTAAGAAAAAAATTTGAGAAAATATATTAATTCAGGAAAACTTGGCTTATTAGGCAAATCGGGCCTTGGATAATAGGCTGAGAAGTGCGTTCTGGCTACTAGGTACGACATATATATATATATATATATATATATATATATATATATATATATATATATATATATATATATATATATATATATATATATATATATATATAAATATATATCCCAGGCCTAACCTACGAGGAGAGCTTCAAGAAGATAAAATCTAATTCCAACTTTTCAGTGCCTCAACTCCTGACCTACTGAACAACGGCAAGGAAAAACTTCTTCAATTCGCGCGTCTTTACTTACAATCATCTCCATAACAACAAATATCCTGGAGCAATTAGTTTTACTATTTGTATAGTAGTGAGACAGGCTGACGTATTTTATGATTGGTTAAGGCCTCGGAAAACATACACTTTTCTGCCGCAGTGAAACCCAGCGTCGATTGATTGGTTGGGCTGATTGGGGTTCGTATTCGCTTTGGCTTCAGGAACAGCATAGTGTGTATACACTAATATGTATACATAATGTGTATTCGCAGCATGTATACACACTACACTTACACTGTGCATGCACAGTGTGAATATACAGAGTAAATATACAGGACGCATCAACACTGTAAAAATATACAGTATGCATGCACTATATGAATTCTGCCACGCCAAACTATATATGAATTCTACACTATATTCTGCCCGAAACGCTATGCGTATTAGTGGCTTTACAAGAATTTGAAACTTCAAGTCTCTGCAGTACTCTAATAAACCCAATGTATCTTCTTGTATATAAATATATAAATAAATAAATAAATAAATAAATAAATGAATAAATAAATAAATAAATAAATACGTAGATTACATACACAGTATATACATAGTGTGTATGGCGGGAGGGAGATTTCAACACGCACAAAACAAAAGTGACAAAGTAAGAGAAAAGGAGAGACAGAGAAATGGTGTATGTGACAGAGACGGACAGATAAAATGGAACGAACACAGAGAGAAAGAGATATAGAACAGCTCAGCTCTCACACCAACACCCTCCTGTAGATCCATATACTCTCTCAAGTAAGGTAATTATGAAGAGGAAGCCGTAAGCAACATGCAGGGCTTGAGACGGATATGAGAACAAGGAGCTGAGATAGGAAGATGTAAGAAAGATGATGATGATAGGGGCGTGTAAGAAAGGGTGCTCAATCACTTGGAATATCAGGAATCGAACGCCGACCTGCAGAAAAGAAGACCATCACTGTACCGAGCAATCAAGGTGATTGGGTAGGTCATCCAACTCTGGCAGTCCTGTAGACACTTGCCAGGACACAGTCCAGGCACTAGTTTCTCTTTAATATATATTCATCTTTTTCTTGATGTCACAAACAATTTTTTTTTGAGAGAAAAAACATATTGTATGCACCGTCCGTCAAGGGAAGCTTTCTACAGCAACACAATCAAGGCAAGACTCGCTTACTAACACCATAAACATCACATATTCAGCCAAGCCCAAAATGTTGTCTGGTGCATTCACAATCAGATTTTGCTTCATTCCCCCCCCCCCCCCCCCCACCATATTCCTTCGTCTGTGACCCCTCCCTCTCCGCCCCCCTCTCTCTATCCTCCCCCCCCCCTCCTGCCTCTCCCCACCATCCCAGCGCCCCCCCCCTTCCACCATGCACCCCTCCCCCCTCCATAAAGTAACAGAGGAGGTCGTATGTCTGGGGAAACAGGTGCTGCGCGTCGGTAAACGGTTCCCAATAAAACCGGAAGTGGAGGGCCTGCGCAGGCACTTTATAGCCAATAACAGGGTGGTGTTGGCGGCCCCGGGAATGTTGCTCTCCGGCACACGCCTCCCCGCTAACGACGGTTCACCGGACCCCAAACTACAGCATGAGGGATAGGCTCCAATGAGGAATCTTTGGGAATTGGAACAAATCCACAAGGGCCGTGACGAGGATTCGAACCTGCGTCCGGGAGCATCCCAGACACTGCCTTAATTGACTGAGCTGAACATTTACCCTTTTACCCTGTCGTAGCTCAGTCAATTAAGGCAGTGTCTGGGATACTCCCGGACGCAGGTTCGAATCCTCGTCACGGCCCTTGTGGATTTGTTCATTTGATGCATCACGTTATTGTGATCTCTGTGTGTTTGGGAACTAGCAAAACAAGCAACTGGTTGACCAGACCACACACTAGAAAGTGAAGGGACGATGACGTTTCGGTCCGTCCTGGACCATTCTCAAGTCGATTAAGTAACTGGTGTTTAAGATTTGTTTGAGGGGTTCCTGCTTACGTGTATATAAGGCTACTCAACCTGGATGTGCTTGAAGGGTTGATGTTAGCTTTCCTTGGTAGCTTTTGTCTTTGACACTACAATGCCTTTAATTTCTTATGTTTATCTTTGTATTTTTATTAAGTTTGTTCATGACTTCTCTTCAACAATCTCTTACTTGTAGCATATTCCATTTATTGGCGACGTTTACGGTAAACAAGTTTTTTCCTGGCGTTCTCGCGCTGTTCACAGTCGAACCTTCATCCAGGTCCTGTAGTACTAATAGTTTATAAACATTGTCACTGTGTCCACTTTGTTTAGAACATCTACCAAGACTCAAGACTTCATCTCCAGCGCCAGAAGAACCGCCTCAAGCCGCCCTAGAAGACCCTCCTCTCGCCTCGACACCATGGAGCTCGTGGCATCGACATCCCCCCTAGTAAGCAGCTGGGTTAAGCCCTGACTCTTTCTCTACAACTTCAGCGATGCCTCTCACCGGCTTCTCTTCAGCTTTACCCACTTCAATGCTCGCCCGAATGGGTGTCTTGTCCTGTATATACTGGATTGGATCCACTCTGTCAGTTCCTCACCATATCTTACACCTTATCATATTCCTCTAGTTTGTCTTCAACGTGGTGAGATTTCAGCCATCTCAGTCTCTGACTATAGTTGTGTCCCCTAAATTCTCGGACTAAATTCTTGTTGCATATTTCTGTGCGCTTTCTACTTTTAGTGCAGTAAACTCAAGTGACTTATTTGCCAAAGGCTTCGCTTCTTGTAGGTCGGCGTTCAACCCCACGACCGTTCAAGTGTTTAAGCACTATTGCTTTCCTCTGTCCTATACCCAATTCTTATCCTCATATCCCTTCCAAGCGCTATATAGTCGTAATGCTTTAGTGGTTTTTCACGGTAGAATTACCTGACCTTACTTTCCATCTGCAAATTCTTGTTGGTGAATTAGTGAATAGACCTGTTTATTGCTGTTGGCACCTAGTTGTCTGTAAACATCTTTTGCCTTTTAATGTTGCTGTTCTTGCAAAGCAATCTGAGGCGGCCGTCACACATGTGAAAACATTGTCCTCAAACTTCAAGTCTCTTCTGACTGGTACACAAATTCTTAGTTTTTGTGTTATTTTACCTTCCAATCTGGTTCTGAAATTCGGAGACGTATTAAAATATTCATATTGAAATAAAATATTATACATCGGGTTGTTGACCCATCGAAAAAAAGCTCACATGGTTGAATGAACTGCCTCTGTTCACCTAGAACTAAATTGGTGCCCAGAAGCTAGGCAATTGTGGGAGAGAATAGCTGGCCTAGGGTAACCTAGGTAGGCCTTTCCGCTGTCAGCGGGGTTTACTGTCCCTGACAATGGGGAATTATATGTGATCCATTGTACTCAATAGCGGCCGGTTGTCCACGAGAGCGACCGGTTGTCATTGAGACCGGCCGGTTGTCGACTCTTCAGTGCGTCTCTCGTCCCAGGCCAGTCATCGTGACTCCCTCAGGCGCTCAGAGACTGAGCCTCTTGGCAACAGAAAGCTATTTAAACTCTTGAAGGAGTCGTCAAGTTGGCGTGGAGGCAGGCGGAGTAAAGCAGAGCAACTCCTGCCAGTAGCCAACTTGTGCGTGGCTTCCTCTGTTGAGTTGGGGCACTTTCCCAGAGTCGAGGGGTCCCGACTTTGACAAATATTTAATGGTAACTTACGGAGGGAAGGTTTTATACCACACTGTTGTAGAGGCAATCTTCATACCTTCATTGCAAAGCATTTCATATCGGAATTTGTCTGATGAAGTGCATTTAAGTAATAATTACGCCTGTCTTAAGAACAGAACTCAATGTACTCAATACGTCTATATCTATAAATAAGAATGTCAGACAGGCTATCTGTCCAAAGCTGGAGGCGAATGGGGCTAGCCTCACCTAATTATTCACTGTAATTGCTGTTGGGTATGTACCCTACATGGGTGGGTACGGGGGGTTGGCATTCTTGAAAAAGAGTACCCCATGATATGGTACGAAAGCAACCTCCACGAGGAATCTGGTACGCGCCCCTGACTGGCTTCAAATTTGGAGAAAAAACTCGTTACAATATTGTCAAACTCAAGAAAACTAAAAAAAAAAAATCCCTCGTCATATTTTGCCTGTAGCAGCGAAAATAAATGTTAATGATGTAAATATTGATGATGAGGTATGATGAGGGTATGATGAGGGCCACCATACACCGCTCAGGCCACCTGGATCACGAGTGCAGGCCTAGAGCAGGCCTGGGGGCCAAGGCCTGCTCTAGGCGTTTCATTTTTCCACGTTTCACAGGTGTTTCCTGAACTGGTGCAATATTACTAGTAGGCAGCGTCGTTAAGTGGTATTAAGAGAGCACCTCCCGGAGTAGGCACCGTTCAGTCAAAGGCTCCTGGCAGCTCAGCCGCAGGCCACCTCTTGCGTGCTCCAGCCGCGGGCCACCTCCTGCATGCCCCAGCCGCAGGCCACCTCCTGCATGCTCCAGCCGCGGGCCACCTCCTGCAAGGCACCCTATGGGTTCAGTCGCGCATAAAGAGGTATAAGGCTACTTGCTTAACGTTAAATGTTTAAAACATCTGGCAGAGTAGTCAGATACAACGTGGGGGCTGATGGTCAATAATACCCACCACCTATACTAGAGTGGGGATCATTATTTTAGGTACAGTTAGTTAGGGCAGTTATTTTTCACATAGGCCAACTAGATGGGGTATCCGGCTGGACCCGGGGTAGGCTGCTTTCCGCCCCATTCCCCATTTAATCTCTCTCTTGCCCCCCCCTCTCTCTCTCTCTCTATCTCCATGTCCCTCCTCTTCCCATTATTTATCTCTCCCCTCTTTCCACCACTTTCCCTATCTTCCCCTCTTCCTTTCCCCTCTTCGCCTTGTTCTTTCCCACGTTCCTCTCGGAAAATTTATTATTGCAAAGCACTGTAAAACTTTTTGGAAAACACCAACAATTTCACACTTGACTCCAAGAAAACTATATTGGAGGGGGGGGGGGGGCAGGATGTCTATAAAGGCTAATATTCCCAAAAGTTTTTAACTTAGGCCGACCCCCGACCAGCCTATGTCCGTCCCGTACCCCAGACTGTATCCCCCTGCAAAGTTGGTGAACTACACGTCCCGTACTCCACGCGTCTGGCCTCTAACCTTAGTCACACTAACAGACATTCTTCAAAAAAACAACAGAAATGTAGTGCTCATACACCCATATCTCACCACTGAAGAAGGGGAAATCTTCTTGAGATAAAGAAGTAAATATATAATAAAACAGATAGATATAAATAATAAAGATAACACAAGCCCAAGATAAATATTAGAATCATATTCCACTCGAGCAAGAATGACGTAAGGGCCACTTGGTTGCTTCCTCTCATCTTTGTTTCAGCTTTTGGTTAATGGAATTTCATGACATGAAATTAAACTTAGCAAAAATACTCCAACATGTCATCAGGACGTAGGAGAGGACGTGAGGAAAGAAAGTCCCGCTAAGATCAAAGGAGATCACAAGAACAACACAACAGCACCAGAGAGGGTCTTGAAAACACAATCGCGCGGTGATTAAATATAAACCCTCCGTCTCCTCCCTTAATTCATTTACAACTTTATTATCACAAGACTTCCTCGGCAAGCTCTCAAGTATCCTCTCTCTTTGTCTCTCTGTCTCTCTCTCTCTCTCTCTGTCTCTGTCTCTGTCTCTCTCTCTCTCTCTCTCTCTCTCTCTCTCTCTCTCTCTCTCTCTCTCTCTCTCTCTCTCTCTCTCTCTCTCTCTCTCTCTCTCTCTCTCTCTCCCTCTTGCTCACTCAGGTAGCACACCTTAAATAGGAATTAAACAACATGGGAAACAAGAAAAGGAGACATGAGAGGGAAGGAGGGAAGATGAATTGAAGAAGGTCGGAAGATGAGAGGAGGAGAGGACAGGGACCAGAGGCGAACCCCTAAGATGTAGAGTGGAAGAGAGAGAGAGAGAGAGAGAGAGAGAGAGAGAGAGAGAGAGAGAGAGAGAGAGAGAGAGAGAGAGAGAGAGAGAGAGAGAGAGAGAGAGAGAGAGAGAGAATAAAAGAGAAAAGGTAGTGGATGAGAAGGAGTGTGGTGAAGATGGAGGGGGTGACGAAGGGGTGACTCAAGCTAATGATCCCCCGCGGAGTTGTGTTCAAGAGTCGCCCCCTGACCCTCTCGACCCCTGCCTCGCCTCGCAGGGGCAGACGGAGACGCTGCATCACCACCAACGCTGAAGACAACTCCGGAATAAACATGAACACAGAGAGAAGAATGACCAGAACAAGTGAGAAGGAAGCCAAGAAACACATGTGTGGGAGAGAGGAGAACAATGAGAGACGAAAGACAAGGCAAGCCAGGAGGAGGAAGAAGCGGAACGAGGAGGAAGGGGAAAGAGGAGTTGGAGGAAGGGAAACAAGAAATCCACGAAAGAACACATCGGAAAATGTAACCTTGCCTGTTGGCGCAGTGGCAACCTCTTCTCCTACGTTTCCTCACCACCGATTTCAGCCAGGTTCGACACCTGGACAGGGGACGCCACCGGTCCCTAACGGTTCGCCTCTGTTTATCCTACAAAAAAAAAAGGTAATTGGCTGAAAACCGATTAGCGGGACGTGTTGCAGGAAATCCTAGGGAGGGAGGGAGGGAGGGAGGGAGGGTTAAGACTCAAGATTAACCATGGGAAAATATAAGCCGCTTGCTCCTGCACCTATTTAACATAAATTATAGCAGTTAAATAGTAGTTTTTTAGGGGCTTCCTGAATGAAATGGGAATAACAGTCAAGTGAGAGACAGGAGTCCTCCAATCAACACACAAACCATTCACCTGTTCACAGGTGAGCAATGAGGTAATATATATTAGGTTGAAGGATAACTCTGCACTCGGCGGTCCTACAGCTGGACGAGCAAATGATCACTGGTGAAGTTAATGTGTACAAGTACCACTGTTAGCGCACCATCACATCTAAGGTCGTCCAGCTCACAGTTAACGGCAACAGTTGGGGCAGGATGCAGTTAAGGAGGATCTGGCACTAAATATCCTAAACAGCATAATTACTACCGCTCTAATGAGCATCTGCTCAATTTATATTTACTGCTAGGCTTTGTGGGGGTTATCTTAGAAAGGTGTTCCATGAGGCAGCGTCGTAATACCCAGCCAGAGGCAAGGGATGCACACCACAATATCTCCAACTTTTGCTAAGCAAACAAATGCTGAATTCAACTCAGAATACGCAAATGCCCAAATCCACAAGGGCCGTGACGAGGATTCGAACCTACGTCCGAGAGCATCCCAGACGCTGCCTTAATCGCAAATGCGATTGTAATGTAAAAATGTAAAGCAAATGCCTTTATTGAGGCCACACTTTATATTCTGGGCCACCAAGCGTGTTATTCAAGCTGCCCATCTTCTCGAGCGGCCACAACGGACAGAAAATGGTGTATTCAAATGTTCGAACCTAACCTAACCTAACCTACGACCTACACATAGAAAACGTGAACGTTTATGAGCAGCTGTGATTTACAGAACCCCGGTATTTGACCGTTGAGGATTTTGACTTCAATATGTGTTGCATTATTGGAGAGGGAGAAGTTGATCCAAGAGTGTTAAACACGCTGGCATCTTCTATATCAAATTTTGTAACATGAGAAATGTTAACTTGTTAAAATAACAATATTAAAATAACTGTTAAAATAACTTGAAAATAATGAACGCGGAGATTATTTAAGAGAAGAAGTTAAGCCTTATCCAACAAAGAACAATTATCTCAACAAATCGCAAAGACAAAATGGTTATACAACACTTTTAAAGAATGAGGACAAGAATGTGGAATAGGAGGAAGGAAGGAAGGAAGGAAGTAGCGGTGCCCAACCACACGAGAAATCAGAAATCGAACGCCGCCATAAGCGAGGTCGGGTCTCAAGTAACCAGCCCAACTAGCTGGGTAAATAGTGGACCAACACATAAGAAGCATACTAGGTTGGACCATACTTCGAGGTTACCTTGAGGTGCTTCCGGGGCTTAGCGTCCCCGCGGCCCGGTCGTCGACCAGGCCTCCTGGTTGCTAGACTGGTCAACCAGGCTGTTGGACGCGGCTGCTCTCAGCCTGACGTATGAGTCACAGCCTGGTTGATCAGGTATCCTTTGGAGGTGTTTATACAGCTCTTGAACACTGTGAGGGGTCGGCCAGTTATGTCCCTTATGTGTAGTGGAAGCGTGTTGAACAGTCTCGGGCCTCTGAGGCCAGGCCATTCCGGCCATGCCAGGCCATTCCGGCCATGCCAGGCCATTACAAGTCATCTCCGTCGTAAATCATAGGCAACATTGACAGTTATTTTACGTTTATGCCTTAAAAAGCAATGAATGTAGAATATGACAAAAATCAATTGTGCTTCATTCAGACCCTAACGCCCACATAACAGGGTACAAGGTAAGGTCAGCAGCAAACTTTCAATGATTTAGACCGTTTTTACAAGCCCAATCACAATAACCAATCCTCCTTAGATCACTGGGATTATATTAACAGTCACACGGCAATACAGTGCCTCTCCTTCTTAATATAGTAGTCGGCATCCATCGGTCTCAGGAGACTATGGAGTTGCGCTCTGGTTGTCGGTCTGGAGTGGCCTCACCAGGGCGCAAAGCCAGGGTAGGTTGATGCGGGAGAGAAGCTGTTACCCAGGCAGCAGATCCCCCCTCTCCACGGCGCTGAGTCTCCAATGGAAAGGCATACACCAATATAACCTCAACAATATCCATCAAATGACAACTTCAATGCTCCCACCAAATTAACATTTACATTTCACTCTTCGATATGACCAAATGCTCGTTAATCTTCCTGCCAAACACCCTGTTTATAAATTTCAAACACTTTTACACACGGCTCACAATTGAAGACGTTCGAACTCTCCTCGAGCGAGGTTCGAACCCTCGCTCATCTTTTTCAATTCGACCTGTAATTCTAAAAATTCACCCCCCCCCCACGTTCTTCAAATATAACAAATTACCAACATAACTTAGACACCTAACCTCGCCCTAACTACACAGGAAATTCTAATATATAATAACATTTCACACCTGAAACAATTAAGAGTATGCAATAGGTTTTAAAATGATGAATACGTCTCTGGAGTCGGCCGTAGCTTGGACGAATATAGCCTGAGGGATGGATTGCGTATATATACATGTCCGTATATGTATATCACATGTATATGTGTGCTTGTATATCACAGGAAAGAGATAGTTTGGGTCGGGCGGAGGTGGGAAGGGGACGACAATGGCACAAAGTTTGTTCCATTATAGAGTTGGCAACGCTCTTTGTCTCCCTTGATTTCTGTTAACTATTGTTGTGAGACCTTAATACAACACCAGGTGCTGTGGCTGTGCTTCACTGGTGCTGTGGCTGTGCTTCACTGGTGCTGTGGCTGTGCTTCACTGGTGCTGTGGCTGTGCTTCACTGGTGCTGTGGCTGTGCTTCACTGTTCCTGTGGCTGTGCTTCACTGGTGCTGTGACTGTGCTTCACTGGTGCTGTGTTGTGCTTCACTGTTCCTGTGGCTGTGCTTCACTGGTGCTGTGACTGTGCTTCACTGGTGCTGTGGCTGTGCTTCACTGGTGCTGTGGCTGTACTTCACTGCTCCTATGGTGATCACCCAGCCTGTCCTCTGAAGCATACGCAACGTCACTAAAATGGGGTACTAAATTGCCCGAGCCTAGCCTAACCGAGGACCAACGAATAGAAAACGGAACATCACGTCAATTTTGAGAGCTGTTTTCATTGATATTACGTCATTTTTTGGCCTTTGAGATAAAAATGCTCTGCACTTTTCAAGAGGACGGGTGATAAGTGGTGTAATATGAGAGCTCTTAATATTCAACTGCTGTCACATGATAAGGGGGTTCCGAGTCCTTTTATGTGTTATCATCCTTATTGAGTGTGTACTCACCTATATGTACTCACCTATATGTGCTTGCAGGATCGAGCATTGACTCTTGGATCCCGCCTTTCTAGCTATCGGTTGTTTACAGCAATGACTCCTGTCCCATTTCCCTATCATACCTAGTTTTAAAAGTATGAATAGTATTTGCTTCCACAACCTGTTCCCCAAGTGCATTCCATTTTTCTACTACTCTCACGCTAAAAGAAAACTTTGTGTGTGTGTGTGTGTGTGTGTGTGTGTGTGTGTGTGTGTGTGTGTATGTGTGTATGTGTGTGTGTGTGTGTGTGTGTGTGTGTGTGTGTGTGTGTGTGTGTGTGTGTGTGTGTGTAATTTTCCTTGACTAATATTTCTCAGAATTACGGAAGATGTCGTCCTCAAACTGCATATTACTATCTTGAGGTTATCTTGAGATGATTTCGGGGCTTAGTGTCCCCGCGGCCCGGTCCTCAGCCAGGCCTCCACCCCCAGGAAGCAGCCCTTACCAGCTGTCTAACTACCAGGTACCTATTTACTGCTAGATAACAGGGGCATCAGGGTGAAAGAAACATTTTGCCCATTTGTCTCCGCCTCCACCGGGGATCGAACCCGGAATCTCAGGACTACGAATCCGAAGCGCAGTCCACCCAGCTGTCAGGCGACTGCCTAAGCAGCGTAAACAATATTATCATGCAGTACTATCAAACACCAATATAGAACAAGAACATAAAAATAGAGGCATTTGCAGAAGCGCCTACATGTTCACGCGAGGCAGTTCCTATTTAACCCAACTACGACCATCACTATATTTGTCTAACCTGCGCTTGAAACACTCCTGCGATCCCACCTCTCCCTATCATGCCAGCAAGCAACGTGTTCCGTAAGTTAACAGTCTTTTCCAAACTGCATTTTCACCCAGTTCTTTTCCCGATATTTGAATGATAAATGATGAAGATAATGGTGTCTGGCATCCTGTGAAAGCTGCCAGAAAGCTTCGAGAGTAATGATGGATAGTAACGAGAGGGCAGATACCACGTCATTTTCTACTCTGCTGAGAGATAAAATAACTGACGAATGGTTGAATTTCGAGGTATGACAGCGGTTGTTTGTCGTTTCGAGTAGGATCGAACACCTGTGGAAATTGTCACTACTCTACGTCATCGCTACTTTACGGGTTATTCATGCCCGTGCCATCTCTTGGGTGGCTTAATCTTTATCAATCAAGTCATCGCTACTCTTTAAGTAATCCCAACCTATCCTAACCAAATTAAGAGATACAATTTTGGTTTATTGTATGAACAAGGTGTCACGTATGACATCCTCGCGACCAGATGTCAGAGGCCTAGGTTATAGGCCTCTCACATCTGGTACAATAGGCTGTACGCCTACCAACCATGAACGAGATGATTAGACCATCACAACAGCCTATACCGACCAACTGGGATACCCTCCCCCCTCTCAGTGTGTATATATATATATATATATATATATATATATATATATATATATATATATATATATATATATATATATATATATATATGTTGTACCTAATAGCCAGAATGCACAACTTGGCCTACTATGCACGGTCCAGTTTGCCTAATAAGCCGAGTTTTCCTAAATATTTTTCTTATGTAATGAAAATGCTCTCCATTATATTATATATGATTACTTTTTGTTAATTTCAGTTAAAACTAACAAATAAAACCAGCCCTAACTAAACATACCTAATCTAACCTATCATAACTTAACCTAAACTAACTAGGGCAGTAATTCACGTTCTTAATATAATAAATATTAATTAAAATAAACCAATTGGAATTTTGTTTTAAATAACAACAATCCCTCTGCCTGTTAGGCCACTCAAGCCATGCGTACTAGGCCGAGTTGTGTGTTCTGGCTATCTTGAGGTTATCTTGAGATGATTTAGGGGCTTTTTAGTGTCCCCGCGGCCCGGTCCTCGACCGGGTCTCCACCCCCAGGAAGCAGCCCGTGACAGCTGACTAACACCCAGGTACCTATTTTACTGCTAGGTAACAGGGGCATAGGGTGAAAGAAACTCTGCCCATTATTTCTCGCCGGCGCCCGGGATCGACCCCGGGACCACAGGATCACAAGTCCAGCGTGCTGTCCGCTCGGCCGACCGGCTCCCTAAAAGAGGATTGCTAACATCAGCACACCATCTGTCCCTCAGAGGAAACCTGGACATTATGAAGGAAGGAAACTATCAGGTGAAAGCGCCAAGCCATTACGACTATATAGCCCTGGGAAGGGGTCAGGATAAGGATTTAGGATGGGACGGGGGGAATGAATGGTACCCAACCACTTGGGCGGTCGGGGATTGAACGCCGACCTGCATGAAGCGAGTCCGTCGCTCTACCGTCCAGTTCAAGAGGGTTGGGCCTGGACATTAAGAACAGATTAAACTACAACAAAAAGGGTACAAAACTCTCAATGTAGTTTTGACAAAGAGAACAATGCCAAGTATGCTCTCAATAATACCCACTTGAATTACCAGTTAATAACTGAAATCCAGAATTAATGACTGCATTCAACAATAGAGTTAAAAATATGATCGCCAGGGCGGAAAATAATTTAGCATAGTTGGATCATAATTCCTTCCTTCGCGTGTATGCGCTCTCTGAATCGGACTCCTTTCATATTGGCATTCGGAATAGGATTGAATTCCTTTTTTAACGGATCTGCGCATCGAAATACTATACGGTCATTTCTGACTCGGTGATTTACCTTAAGAATTACCGAGTAGTCAAGAGGAGGGATGGAAGTGTATGGGAGAGGATTTCGAGGGTTTTTAAGAACACACTAAGATCAGTCTTGCTGATCCACCCGGAACGTGAAGACCATAGCTCTGAACAGAAGTGGACACCGGTGGACCATGGTGGATCACCGGGGACACCGTTGGACCATGGTGGATTACCGGGGACACCGTTGGACCATGGTGGATCACTGCGGACACCGGTGGACCACACAGTGTCCGGTGTTCACTCTCTGAACACTGAGTGGTCCTCCCCACCTTTTCAACAAACTCAACTGCAACCCTCCTCCCCTCACCCGTCCACATAACTCCTCTGACACTGGCTGACACTTCCCCTGATCCCTGACACGCTGGTGGACACTTTGATCCATCAGACAGCTTGACACCTTCAATGCTCCCCGGCACAGCCTGACACACTCCTAGTCTAGCACATCACACACAAGCCTTTTGAGATCTCCCCAGCTCCTAGCCGTCTCTCGAGACATGATCCTCCGTACACGAGACGCGGTCACTCTCCCTCTGATGATGCTTCCACTTGAGAAACTGTGAGCAGGAACTGGCTAGCCTGCTGCGAACGTAACTGAAGCTGCAAGGTAGTCGAAATACGTCAAGAGAGAAGAAACAGGTAGGAAGCAGGTAAGATCATTATGAGGAGACAGCGCTATGCCTCTACGACCATATAGCACATGGAAGAGACATGAGGACAACGGGATATGATGTCGGTGAGAAGGAATGGTGACCAACAACTTGAAACCATCGGGGATCGAACGCTGACCTGCAAGAAGAGAGACCGCTGCTGTAGCGACCAATCCAAGTTGATGGAAGGGAAGGGAATTATCCTGAGGAAGCGCCAAGCCATTACAACTATATAGCACTTGGAAGGGGGTCAGGGATAAAGATTTGGAATGGTACGGGGGGAAAGAAATGGTGCCCCCAACTACTTGAACGGTCGGGGATTGAACGCCGACCTGCATGAAGTGAGACCGTCGCACTACGATCCAGCCCAACGAGCAAGTTGATGGAGTAAAGAAGCAAAAAATGTAAGAAGGGAAGAAAAAGTATATATATATATATATATTATATATATATATATATTATATATATACCTGGCCAAAAATATCTCTTCTAAATTTGTTCAGGCAGTTTCCTTTTTTTTCCCTAGTTGAAGACCAGGTGAAGAAGCCGATAGGAGGGCGATGGCCGCTGGCCGTGAAGACGCAAGTTAACGGGCTATTACAGCCAGGAGGCTGGTCAGTGTGGCTGGAGGGAGGGAGAGAGGGAGAGAGAGAGAGAGAGAGAGAGAGAGAGAGAGAGAGAGAGAGAGAGAGAGAGAGAGGGAGAGAGAGAGAGAGAGAGAGAGAGAGAGAGAGAGAGAGAGAGAGAGAGAGAGAGAGAGAGAGGGAGAGAGAGAGAGAGAGAGAGAGAGAGAGAGAGAGAGAGAGAGAGAGAGAGAGAGAGAGAGAGAGAGAGAGAGAGAGAGAGGGAGAGAGAGAGAGAGAGAGAGAGAGAGAGAGAGAGAGAGAGAGAGAGAGAGAGAGAGAGAGAGAGAGAGGGAGAGAGAGAGAGAGAGAGAGAGAGAGAGAGAGAGAGAGAGAGAGAGAGAGAGAGAGAGAGAGAGAGAGAGAGAGAGAGAGAGAGAGAGAGAGAGAGAGAGAGAGAGAGAGAGAGAGAGAGAGAGAGAGAGAGAGAGAGAGAGAGAGAGAGAGAGAGAGAGAGACAGAGAGACAGAGAGAGAAGAGCGTCAGTCTATCAGTCTCTTAAACGAACTTAATCAGTGGAAAATTTACCGTTACAATCAATAGGGGTCAAAACTGGCGGAAGCATTAAGTGTGAGGACAGGAACAGCCGCTAGAGGTGGCAGCCGAAACAAGCCATTACTCATTCAAGTGAGTTGTTTGTCCCTGGCGCCTGACTAGATATCGTAGCCTCCGGGATGATTCACGAGGCTAAGAGCGTAATCATGCATAACTAACATTCGTAACTAAGAACAATGCCATTAACGCTAGTAGCGAATAATCGTCGGTGAAAATTACCCGACTACAGGAACACTTAATGGAACACTGGAACGACTACTGGAACATTTAATATTGATGACGCTATCAGAGGGCGTCCACGGCTTCTGTGAAAACTATTATCTACGATGTTGACCAGACACACACACTAGAAAGTGAAGGGACGACGACGTTTCGGTCCGTCCTGGACCATTCTCAAGTCGACTGTCTTGAGAATGGGCTCTCTCTCTCTCTCTCTCTCTCTCTCTCTCTCTCTCTCTCTCTCTCTCTATATATATATATATATATATATATATATATATATATATATATATATATATATATATATATATATATATATATATATATTATCTATGACCTCTTAACAATATGTACTATATACATGGACATGTATATACATATTGTCACTATATACATCATGTTAGTTTCTACAAATGTGTTATTAACACATAAGTGAACAACGATGGTTAGAAGAGATATGGCCATCTAACAGACTGCTAACAACCCAGCAATTGATGGGTTACTCCATCAATATTATTCTTCAGTTCAAATTCAAATTCAAAAACATCATTCATGAATGGTTGTACATTTATAATCGAGTTTATACAAAATTACAGTATAAAACAAATTTTATAAAACTCATCACAACAGCATAACACATAAATAGATTTATATATTGCATGAGTTTTGATATAGAAGCTATAAATGCTATTTATAAAAATAATTGCAGTTACGGCTGTATATATATAACTCTGTATTAAAACAAAAAAGACTCGACGCCTGTAAGAAAAACTCACACCAAAACAATTCGTGAAAGCAGGCAATGTTACCATTTATAATCAACAAATCAAGCCAAACTCCACTGTGATGTTTCTGTGATCAACAAATTATCAACAAATCTCCCTCGTGCCTGAATACTTGTAGGCTGTCTATCCACTCTCGCGCCGTCCAATACAACCCTCACTATCCTCTAGGTAACCACGTCACACTGATGAGTCCTCGTTGGCCAGATGTCGTTCCTGATGAGTATACTCATCCCCCCTCCCCCGTTCCCCCTTTGCAGGAGCAAGGCACACGGCGTTCATTTAACGTAAATCACACTTAGAAAACGTTCCTTCGTCGTTTAATGTTACTGGAAGACGTATTTTACCCGCTGGGAATACACTGGTATTTGAGATCTTATCCTAAGATCTCATCCTAAGTTCTCATCTTAGGATGAGATCTTTTCTGTCTCCTGCGAGTGATGTTAATTCTCAAGTCTACCACGAACGTCTTACGTAGTTCGTAACCATCACACTGATAGTAATTACGCTGATCTATGCATGAAGCTGGGTAGGTTCACTTATAATTACATCACTACTTACTTTTAATTCTATGATAGTATTTAATTGTATATGTCTATCAAGAAGTTCAAAGTCCCGCGCTGAGAGAGAGACACGGACACTCCACACACCGCGCAGACAGTCACCCAACAGACTCCACACACACACACACACACACACACATGGGCGCTATATTTTCTAAAGATTGTTTATGCGGAAAGACATTCTAAAGATTAACCAGTAACAGCTTATGAAAAAGGCATTTATCAAACATTTACGTGAACTTGGCTTTGGAAAAGTTACTCCGATGGCTTCTTAGAGCACAGTTAAGAGAAGGTGATTTTCATATCTCGCATGAGAGCAGTTTTGAGAAAAGAAATAAAAACAGATTAAAAGATTCGTGAGGAGACGGACTCGGCTTCGAACAGTGATTCGAGGACAGGTGGAGCACCCCCTGTCACTTCCCCCCCCCACCCAGTCTCTACCCCCCCCCCATCCACGTGTCCACTCTCCCCCCCACACCCCCCTACCCCCCCCCCACCTTCCCCGGGGGTAATCACCAGGGGTCGCGGAAATATATTGCGTCTTGCTGAACACTTCGCGAAGTGTTTTATGGCCACAAAAAATAATAATAATAAAAACATAATGACGATAAATATTGGAGAAGGTAACATATATTTTGTGCTGGAATGAAACACGTGATAAGTTTGATAAATAAAAAAGGGAACATAAATTTTAATAATTTTTTTTTTCTGTGACAATTTTTTTTTAAATTTCGGATGATTGATTTTCTGACTGCAAGTATATGGAGTGAGGGGAGGGGGGGGGGGTTGCTTACGCTTAGATGCACCAATAAGATCGAGAAACCCCTTTTTAGGATGTATACACACTTACAAGACCACACTATGGGGGCCTCGTAGCCTAGTGGATAACGCGCAGGACTCGTAATTCTGTGGCGCGGGTTTGATTCCCGCACGAGGCAGAAACAAATGGGCAAACTTTCATTCACCCTGAATGCCCCTGTTACCTAGCAGTTAATAGGTACCTGGGAGTTAGTCAGCTGTCACGGGCTGCTTCCTGGTGTGTGTGTGTGTGTGTGTGTGTGTGTGTGTGTGTGTGTGTGTGTGTGTGTGTGTGTGTGTGTGTGTGTGTGTGTGTGTGGAAAAAAAAAGTAGTTAGTAAACAGTTGACTGACAGTTGAGAGGCGGGCCGAAAGAGCAAAGCTCAACCCCCCACAAACACAACTAGGTTAATACAACGAGGTGAATACACTTACATCATCCCACCGACATTCAAGACCTTGATAACTCCCTGTCTTCATAACAACAAAATAGGCCAGGCTCGTTAGAGAAGCGGCCGTCCCCGCAGACGTATTCATAAAGTTTAACACTCTATGCACAACCCGTCCTCAGACCAAATCCATTCCATCCAGCGGCCGACCCCACAGACGCATTCTTCAATTTTAAAATGCTGCTCATTCAAAACAGGAATTTTCCTAAATATAAATTAATATGTTATATATTAGCATACTGTGCATATTTAGGCATAGGTTTGATTCGAACCACAACGCTATAAATGCTTCACCCACGTACTACAATTAATCACCAACAGAACCTAAACACCTAACCTAACCTATCTATGCACAATATGCTAATATATTATAATATTAATTTACATATGAGAAAATTCCTGTTTTTAATCAACAGCATGTACAAATTTATGAATGCATCTGTGGGGTCGACCGCTGGATGGAATGGACTTGAGTCGAGGACGGGTTGGCACAGCACTCTCTCACACACCGAAGCACTCTCACAGTCTACATGCACCAAGCAGCGGAATGTAGCTCTCCGAGTATATATATCCGGCCCCTGTGTGCCGGTACTTCCCTTGTCAGTTCGAATACTGTTGAGAGCCAGTGCCGGCAACACACTATCTCTCCAAAATATCTTCACCCTCTCGTTGTTTCACAGCGAGTCCGAACACGGGAATCGAAAGGCCCCAAGTTGAGTCGCATGCCGCCATATGGGATCTGCCATAACTGCAGCACCGCTGATGAGGTCCTTGGATGATGTCCCCCGCGAGCGGGCGAGGGCTCCAAGGGTCAGGGGGAAAAAACAAATGCGAATGTACAGTAGGTATATTTGCAGGTAGGGACACAAGCACGCATATCCCGCGCCCGTGTTCACGCAGGAGCGGATCTCCTCACATCAAATGGAAATCAATGCGTCGAAGCTCAGGTTCACATGCACTCCTGACAACACTAGAGAGATGCGAATGTTGACACTGCAGGACCCAGTCTCTGACCCAGAGATTAGGGGGCCAGATTCACGAAGCAGTTACGCAAGTATTTACGACCGTGTACATCTTTCCTCAATCTTTGATGGCTTTGGTTACATTTATTAAACCGTTTACAAGCATGAAAACTCGCCAATCAACTGTTGTTATTGTTATAAACAGCCTCCTGGCGCTTCGGAGCTTATTAACTGTTTAATAATTGTAAACAAAGCCGCCAAAGATTGAGAAAAGATGTATACGTTCGTAAGTGTTTGCGTAACTTCGTGAATCTTGCCCCAGAGTAGTAGAGTCGCATTCATAACTGATGTAAAAGAGAGAAGAGCAGAGACTAAGGCAGACCAGTAACACAAGACTAGGACACGTCGAGGTCCGGGGAACGACGCAATGGTTTGGGGAGGTCAGAATGCGCTCCATGTCGGGCCAATTAGCGCGTCTCTCCCTCGTATAATTGGAAATTTTATCAGCACCATCTTCCGAGGGAAGAGGGGGGGCAGGGGAATTACACCCGATGATCAACCAGCTTGTCTCTACCCCCCCTGTGCCAGCTTCACGACTTCATTAATAATGTAACTTTAATTTGACATGTGCTGTTGAGTCTATTACGGAGTCTGTTACAAAGGCTATTAATTGTTGGGCTATACAGAGTCTTTCGTTACGGAATATTTGCTACGTAGCCGGTGTTAGGGAGCCTGTAGCTTCAGGCTACTAGTCCTCCTCGACTCACGGCTACCGCACATTATCTGGCAGGATTTAAAATTCATGGAGACGTCCCGGGTTTTGCAGTAACATATAATTGAATATTAGAGATGTTCATTATTATTTTTTTGCCGATTACTTTGTCAATACGTCATAAGGGAAGGGTGATCTGTCGAGCTGGTCTCTCGCTACTAGCTGGAACTAGTGGAGAAACATACACGTTTTGCTAGTAACTATAATTAGTAGAAATAAGCGCAGGTCTTACTAGTAGTGAGAGCTGTTGAAGTGCAAGTCGTGTTAGAAGTTGGAAGTTGCCGAGAATAGCTTAAACGTTACATTGTGTCGCCACAAGTCTTAAATCCCGGCCGAGACGGAAATGATTGGGCGGCGTTTCCTGTTACCTAATGCCTCTGTCCACCTAGCAGTCAATAGGTACCCAGGAGTTAGTGAACCTGTTGTGGGGTTACATCATGAGGAAGCTCAGTAATTCAACCCTGGGGGGGGGGGGAGGAGGGAGGGGAAGGAACCTCGATATAAGCATAACACGTACTGTATATATATATATATATATATATATATATATATATATATATATATATATATATATATATATATATATATATATATATATATATATATATATATATATATGTCGTACCTAGTAGCCAGAACGAACTTCTCAGCCTAATATGCAAGGCCCGATTTGGCTAATAAGCCAAGTTTTCCTGAAGTAATATATTTTCTCTATTTTTTTTTCTTATGAAATGATAAAGCTACCCATTTCATTATGTATGAGGTCAATTTTTTTTTATTGGAGTTAAAATTAACGTAGATATAAGACCGAACCTAACCAACCCTACCTAACCTAACCTAACCTAACCTATCTTTATAGGTTAGGTAGCCGAAAAAGTTAGGTTAGGTTAGGTTAGGTAGGTTAGGTTGTCGAAAAACAATTAATTCATGAAAACTTGGCTTATTAGGCAAATCGGGCCTTGCATAGTAGGCTGAGAAGTGAGTTCTGGCTACTAGGTACGACATATATATATATATATATATATATATATATATATATATATATATATATATATATATATATATATATATATATATATATATATATATATACCGCCTGCCTGTCCCCCGACACAATGAATTAAACAAACAAACTTGTTCAATTCCGTTCCGTATGTCGCCGGTGGGCTCAAACTGACGCGTAACCAATGTAAACTAATATGCATCAAGGAATTGCTCAAAGGTTTACCCAAAAATCCTTGAACTTCGCCCTTGAAAAGTCTCTCAAGAACGATATAGTGAATCCGAATTCAAAGGAGCACAATACGACTACTTTAGACAAGGTGGAGCCTTTCAGAGGTTCATAATTAGCTATATAATTTGATGCCAAGGAGCAACCCAGTTTCAAATTAATGTAGTCAACTTTTGCACACTAGGCCTTGGCTTTGGCTTCCACACTTGGCCTTGGCTTCCATACTTGGCTTTGGCTTCCACACTTGGCCTTGGCTTCTCCACTTGGCCTTGGCTTCCCCACTAGGTCTTGGCTTCCACACTTGGCCTTGGCTTCTCCACCTGGCCTTGGCTTCCACACTTGGTCTTGGCTTTCACACTTGGCCATGGCTTCCCCACTTGGTCTTGGCTTCCACACTTGGCTTTGGCTTCCACACATGGCCTTGGCTTCCACACATGGCCTTGGCTTCCCCACTTGGCCTTGGCTTCCCCACTTGGCCTTGGCTTCCCCACTTGGCCTTGGCTTCCACACTTGGCCTACTGTGTACCGTCTGGACCCATAGCCAATTTTCTACCAGAGCTTCCAGACTCTGTAAACATAATATGAACCAGTAATAAGATTTACAATTTTACATAAGATTTACACACAGAGATTTCGCTTGTTTCTGCTAGTTAAAATATTCATATCCGTCTCGACAATATGGTTAATCTATCCCACGAAGAGAATATGTTCCGTTATTATTTTATGGAATAATTTCAGGTTAAGGGGAAAAAGGTCGACGAAATGCGAGTCACGTAACTCAAGAAAGTGGAGTGACGCCCAGCGGTATTTAATTATTTATGAGATCTAATACCCGGACACTCACAGTTAATGCGATTAAATGTCAAATAGAGAGTTGGAAATCCTCTTTCGCAAAGATGTCACCTCATGACTTTAAAATTTTTCTTTTAGTATGCATGCAATACACGCCTTCTCCTGCTCGACCCCTGTAGGCATTGTCTTAGATGTAGGACTAGGAGAGAGAGAGAGAGAGAGAGAGAGAGAGAGAGAAAGAGAGAGAGAGAGAGAGAGAGAGAGAGAGAGAGAGAGAGAGAGAGAGAGAGAGAGAGAGAGAGAGAGAGAGAGAGAGACAGAGAGAGAGAGAGAGAGAGAGAGAGAGAGAGAGAGAGAGAGAGAGAGAGAGAGAGAGAGAGAGAGAGAGAGAGAGAGAGAGAGAGAGAGAGAGAGTGGCAGAGGCATAACTAACATTTAATATTATTTGAAATGTGATTTGTTGGGAGTAAAAGTTTGGTTTATTTATAAAGAATGGTTTTATTATTATTATTTTATTATTATTATTATTTTATTATTATTTAACGCTGACATCACTTCCACCATTACATCACATGACAGGTTTGACCCAACAGCGAGAGGAAGCATCAAGCCTATCGTTGTGATTATCTAAGTGCTAACAAATTTATAAATTATATAAAAAGATCATCCATGTATATATGCATTTATGTAATTGCTTGTACATACATATATATATATATATATATATATATATATATATATATATATATATATATATATATATATATATATATATATATATATATATGCGGAAAATCCACAGAGAAATATGAAATGAGGTGAACGTTTCGGCTTGTTAAAGCCTTTGTCAACACCAGACTGACTAAGGAGAAGGGAAGGGGGAGAATATATAGGCCGACACCTGACCAACCCATCCCTAGGGAAAGAATTAACCAAAAACAGGTATAGCTTACCTTACCTCATTTCATATTTCTCTGTGGATTTTCCGCATAAAATGATCAGTGTTTTGTGATCGTCAATTGCATATATATATATATATATATATATATATATATATATATATATATATATATATATATATATATATATATATATATATATATATATATATATAACATTAACAATTGTGTAACTAGCTTCAAAAGATTGTGTCACTTGCTTAGTTAAACGAACTCCGGGGTTCAGTTCCTGAACTCATTATGTGCCTCATTAAACCCATTCCACCACCGCTCACGGGATGGATATGGGGCGCATAATAAAGCCTAATAACAAATAATCCAGTCAATCAATAAAAGCACGCATGACCTCAACACGCAGTCTGTGACCTCGGGACTAACTAATGCAGTGTTTAACAACATACACGTAAAGGTGATTAATTAGGACATAGATACACGTAAAGGTGATTAATTCGGACATAGATACACGTAAAGGTGATTAATTCGGACATAGATACACGTAAAGGTGATTAATTCGGACATAGATACACGTAAAGGTGATTAATTAGGACATAGATACACGTAAAGGTGATTAATTCGGACATAGATACACGTAAAGGTGATTAATTCGGACATAGATACACGTAAAGGTGATTAATTCGGACATAGATACACGTAAATGTGATTAATTCGGACATAGATACACGTAAAGGTGATTAATTCGGACATAGATACACGTAAAGGTGATTAATTCGGACATAGATACACGTAAAGGTGATTAATTAGGACATAGATACACGTAAAGGTGATTAATTAGGACATAGATACACGTAAAGGTGATTAATTCGGACATATATACACGTAAAGGTGATTAATTAGGACATAGATACACGTAAAGGTGATTAATTAGGACATAGATACACGTAAAGGTGATTAATTAGGACATAGATACACGTAAAGGTGATTAATTCGGAAATAGATACACGTAAAGGTGATTAATTCTGACATAGATACACGTAAAGCTGATTAATTCGGACATAGGAACAAACAAAACAAATGTCGGAAGACTTGAAACATGTAACACAAAACATATTCAACCTTTTCGCGATGACAAGTATGTGCAACACAACAATTGAACACCAGCCGGGTGGTGTAGTCGGGGAGCCCTGTGTTAGGCTTGACTACAGGCTGGGGTTCACCCACTACCACTATATTCAGTGTCAGAACCCCTCCCTCCCCACACGTGTAAAGTGCGGTCAAAACCCCACCCCACACATGTAAAGTGCGGCCAGAACCCCTCCCCTCACATGTAAAGTGTGATCAGAACCCCTTCCCCCACGTGTAAAGGGCGGTCAGAAACCCCCACCCCTCTTCGAGTAAAGTGCGGTCAGAACCCCTCCCCCACGTGTAAAGTGCAGTCAGAACCCCACCCCCCACGTGTAAAGTGCAGTCAGAACCCCACCCCCCACGTTTAAAGTGCAGTCAGAACCCCCCCCTCCCACCCCTCACAAGTAAAGTGCGGTCAGAACCCCTCCTCCCCTCCCACCCCTCACATGTAAAGTGCGGTCAGAACCCCCCCTCCCCTCCCACCCCACACATGTAAAGTGCGGCCAGAACCCCTCCCCTCACATGTAAAGTGTGATCAGAACCCCTTCCCCCACGTGTAAAGGGCGGTCAGAACCCCCCCTCCCCTCCCACCCCTCACGTGTAAAGTGCGGTCAGACTAAAGTGCACTCATCACCATATGCAGTATTGGTCGCTTGGTTAAACCCCGACAAAACTAGTTATCGTAACTGATCAAATTTCACTCCCACCAATATTAGACTTGGGTCCTGCAATTAAATTAAATTTGAACACTAGTTTTCTGCAGTTTGGTAAAACAAAAAAAAATTCAAGTAATTATTAATAAACTGAGTTTTACGTGTGCCTGTTTGTTTTTGTTTTTAAATATTAATATTGTCGCAGTTATCTCTAGTAATTGTAACTTTAGTTATTTTATTAAAAATAATGAGTGTTCTTACATAATGTTTATATAAATTGTATTGTGGTAATGCTTGTTTAATATAATTACTGCATCAGTAATTATATAAGTACAAAAAGGATTATTTTTAGGTTTGCTTGATAGTGTTATTTTTGTTATTAAATATAACAACACTCAGTGTTACATGTTTGTTGTTCCCTGTTTAGTGTTCCACGTACAGTGTTTCATGCGGTGTTCTGAGTACATTGTTCCACGTACAGTGTTTCATGCGGTGTTCTGGGTACGTTGTTCCACGTACAGTGTTTCAAGGACAGTGTTATAACATATAGTGTTAAACGTAAGTGTTATAACATATAGTGTTAAACGTACAGTGTTTCAAGGACAGTGTTATAACATACAGTGTTCCACGTACAGTGTGTCTTGCTTTCAGTCGTTTCTACGCATCAAGTCGTTTAACCCATCACACGTCTTGACGTAATGGTCCCAGAACGGTCTGAAACGTCGTCCTTTCTCCAGTTTCTGGTGTGTGATACGGTCATCAATTTTATCCAAGTACAGTATAAATGATTGTTAAATTTGTATATTTTTTATTGAAAACTTGAGGATACTGATGTTATTATATATTGGGTTTTGGTTGTTGACATGTGGAAATTATGCGTAGTTCCGTCAGTGTTTTTTGTAATACCAGAATCAAGTGTAAATGAACAAATCCACAAGGGCCGTGATGAGGGTTCGAACCTTACATAGAATGAAGTGTAATTTTGCAACATTAAATGCATGTGCAATCATGAGCAATATTTGTATGACGACGACACATGACGGGCGGGGTTACATTTGTACTCATACCCCCTAAAAAAAAATTTTATCTTAAAGAGTTGATTTTTCTGCTGATCGACCAATTCGTTAAAAATGCGACGGGTTATTACAAATTAAAGCTGCGTAATATAAACGTTTTCTGTGCAACTGACCTCGGTAGGTTAGGTGGGTTGCTTGGGTAAGTACGTTTCTGGTTAGGCCAAACAGTTGCATTTTTTTTACGGAGTGGCAAATCTTGAGCTTAGGTGTGCAAAGAATTTTTTGTATTCTAATTTTGAAACGAAATTGCATCAATTTTATTTCAGGTTTTTCAACCTCGTCGAGGCCCAATTTCCTTTCGTTTAGCTGACCTCGTTTATTTGCCGAGTTCGTAGAGTACTAAATAAGGAATTGCTGATAAACTCATTATGCAAAACCTTCGCTGAAATTGGAAGGTTGATTATTCATTTTGGCGCACGATGCCTCCCTCGCCTGTTCCTTGTTTGAACTGTCTGCCCACTTACACGTCACTACTCTTTGTCTGTTTTGTATAGCCACTTAGTATAGGCTTGTCCACAACGCCAGACACTAGGCCATGGCCAGCCACTCCTCACCTCAGAGGTGGCCACAACGCCAGACACTCCTCACCTCAGAGGTGGCCACAACGCCAGACACTATGCCACGGCCACCACTCCTCACCTCAGAGGTGGCCACAACGCCAGACACTAGGCCACGGCCACCACTCCTCACCTCAGAGGTGGCCACAACGCCAGACACTATGCCACGGCCACCACTCCTCACCTCAGAGGTGGCCACAACGCCAGACACTAGGCCACGGCCAGTCACTCCTCACCTCAGAGGTGGCCACAACGCCAGACACTATGCCACGGCCAGTCACTCCTCACCTCAGAGGTGGCCACAACGCCAGACACTAGGCCACGGCCAGTCACTCCTCACCTCAGAGGTGGCCACAACGCCAGACACTATGCCACGGCCAGTCACTCCTCACCTCAGAGGTGGCCACAACGCCAGACACTAGGCCACGGCCAGTCACTCCTCACCTCAGAGGTGGCCACAACGCCAGACACTAGGCCACGGCCAGCCACTCCTCACCTCAGAGGTGGCCACAACGCCAGACACTAGGCCACGGCCAGTCACTCCTCACCTCAGAGGTGGCCACAACGCCAGACACTATGCCACGGCCAGTCACTCCTCACCTCAGAGGTGGCCACAACGCCAGACACTAGGCCATGCATGTCCAACAGGTCATCTCAAACCACCTTGGGAACTATGAGTGAGAATGGAGGTGAGGTCGACCAGGGCGACAACAACGTAGCCAACAGAAACAGTCAAAGTCGACTCCTCTCCTCACTCGACTCCAGTAGAGTGAGGAGTATGTGTGTATGTCCATCACCCATTCTCCAAGCGCCTGGCGGGTGAAGTTCCACCTTATTCCTTCGAGCAGTCATACATGTACCATTGTGTTATGGGGTTCGCGTGTCTCCCGCTACTTGTAGAGGAAGATTATCGATGATTCTCTTTATGCCAGCCTCTGCTCCCTAACTTCCTAAACTCTCGACACACAGAGAAATATTCCCTCCCCTCTGAGCGTCTCCCATAGGCCGCTGACAAAGTTTACTGAAGGAAGTTGGACGAAACCAATTTTCTTAATGCAAGAGAGGGGGTGATCCGCCTGGTACTCTTAGCCTTTATTGGCCGTCAAATTAGATGAGATGGACCCTTAATTCGATCAAAGAGGAGAGCAGCGATGAATTGAGTGGAAGTAACTCCGTCAGTGCCAGTGTCTGTACCTTGAGAGATTACCTTCATGTCATCCACCATCTAATGATATATTTAAATTTGCAGCGCGTCAGGATTGCTTGCAGACGAGTCTTGTTTGACTTCATAACACAATTACATTTCAAATATTACATCAGACCTTACATCAGAAACGTCCCACGTACCAGACTGACTCTCCAAATAGTCAATAGTGTTCTTTCATCTGTCAGATGTAAGAACACTGGAAATACAAAAATTACAAAATCGCTGCAAATACAAATAATATTAATGATGTAAATATTAATAATGGTTTGGGAATGTTGATTCTCAGTTTTCCCAAAATATTTGTGTGATGATCAAGAGGCGTAGGGTGAAGAGGTGTCCATGGTAGCTGATGCCAGAAAAATGTCCCCTTCACGTGTATCCCTCTTCTGAGAAAAGTAGTTGACGTTCCCTCTGCCTGCATGCATGTGTTCTGAGGTTCGAGGTTATTTGAAAAAAAAAACTGTGTTAAAATATATTATTTATGAAAGCACTTATGCAAATCATGTTTGCAATTTCCTTCAGTTATCCATTTCGTTGTCACATTTATCTTCACTCTTTTGTCATTAATCCACGCACACGCACACACACACGCACACACACACACACACACACACACACACACACACACACACACACACACACACACACACACACACGCACACACACACGCACACACACACGCACACGCACACACACACACACACACACACACACACACACACACACGCACACGCACACACATACGCACACACACACACACACACACACACACACACACACACACACACACACACACACACACACACACACACACACACACACACACGCGCGCGCGAAGCCATCAACTCCAACAACAATTAACACTCCCACTAACAGAAACACCATCAACCACACCATCTTGTCAACCAGAACATCAACAACAATGATAACACCACCAACCACCACCAACACAAACACATCACCAACAAATAAAAACCACCAACAACAACACCACCACTACCACCACCACCACTACCAGCAACAAGAGCAACACTACCAGCACCACCACCAACACCACCACCACCACTACCAACAACAAGAGCACCACCACCTGCACCACCACCAGCACCACCATCACCACTACCAACAGCAAGAGCACCACTACCACCACCACCACCACCACCACCACCACTACCAACAACAAGAGCACCACCACCTGCACCACCACCACTACCAGCACCACCACCAGCACCACCACCACCACTACCAACAACAAGAGCACCACCACCTGCACCACCACCAGCACCACCACCACCACTACCAACAACAAGAGCACCACTACCACCACCACCACCACCACCACCACCACTACCACTACCACCACCACCACCCAGCTGCTGATGACAATAACAATGCTGGGACCCGTGGCACAGTTCCACCCTCAGAGGGTGTCCCAAACAGCGCCGGTGTTAGCATACATAACACCAATACGTCGCCCGGAATTAACCTTCCCTCTGTTCTTCCGCCTCCGACTCAACCACATATAAACGTATATATATTTTTTGTCCTGCTGAAGCAAACTCCCCGTCGACGTTCCCTGTATTTTATTCTGAGGAATATTTTATCAAGAGGGAGTGTCCAACTCTCCCGAGACAGCTGGGCCCCAAACACTTGAATGAAAAAATAAAAGAAAAAGCCATTTGTGTTCTCGTTTTCTTTGATTGCTAATCCTACTGACAGGATATATTTAGCGGATCAGGGTAAGACTGAGGAATATCCCTGAGCGAGAGAAGCGAGTTCAGTGTTGCAGGTGCTACTGCTGGGTGTCGATCCTGGTGTTGCAACGCGGGAGACAATCGACTTCTTTGTTTTTCCACTAATGTTCTTTGAACCAAGACATCAGTACAAGCGATTAACAGAAAACGAGAAATCCACGAGGGCGCGGGGCGGACGGTGTCCGACACTATATCACGTTCCTGGAGACTCAAATATGTGTGTTCAGACATATAATGACATTCCAATACAATTATAATCATTGGTTCACTTCCTACCATAGTCAGTGTGTTTACGCCAAATAGCGTCGCAGCTGATTGACAGTTGCTACAAGTGGATACGCTCCCACATTTCACATAGAGGAAAGAATAACATATTAACCTTTGAAGATTGTATTTACAGATTACCTCCTTAATGAAAGTCACATATAGACTTCTGCGACGTCTTTTCAGGCCATCTCTTTGGAATTATAAAGTCACACAGTGACCTTCGAAGCGTTATTCGTCCATCTCCAGCATGAAAGCTGCGCGTTTCTTATGTTTTGTGTTAACTAATGAGCGGGGATAGAAAACGGGAGCTTCTAAGGCTCACACACACACCTGGTCAGCTGTGAAGAGCTGTCTGCCTGTCTCCTAAACTTTATGCTGAAGGATTCACAACCTCTATATAGGCCTGTGGCCTCACCAGGTACTCATGCTTGGCTACTTGCCGGTCGTCAAGCACCTGAAGTGTACTTGCTCTGCCCCTGTGTACGTAACATCCCATCCTGACCTTCGTACAGCCGTGCACATCTAGATGACCTCTTCCTCTCGCCCCATGACCTGCCTCAGGTATCGTCATTGCGTGAAAATAACGGAAACAACAGATGGCGTATTGACCCACACTGGGCGGCTGCGAGATACGAGGAAGCTCTCAGAGGAGAGAAATCACGTTATTAATGCCTCGTTGACCTTCAAGCCCGCGAGTCAACTCCCTCATCTGTGTGTGAAGCTCACATTATACCCAGCCAGACCTGACCAGTCTCCCCTCAACTTACAGTCAACCGCCTGACACTCACAGCTCTCTCTCCTGTAGCGTGTTACTTTATCTGCTTTCTCCCCTTTGGTCATTCCATTCACTTGTGGACACGAGTGATTCTGCTATATAATTATGTACCGTAGTTGGATCACGACACAGTTACTATTTGCCACATTCAGGATAAGTACGAAATGTTACCATCAAATAACTTTGGCAGAGACTGGAATATATTCTTCTCGTATATATACTTTCAAGCAACTGCAATATATATATATATACATATATATATATATATATATATATATATATATATATATATATATATATATATATATATATATATATATATTTCATGTGCAAAATAGCATTATGATATTAAGATTTTGTTTTATCATAATTATCGAAATATTTAAAACTAGAAAAACTCTCAAATTCGCTAAAAAAAATAATCTCACTTGTTGCTTTACATTTCAAAATATTTGTGCATAGAATATTTTCTTATTAAAATAATCTCCACAACTTTCATTCCACGTAATTCTTGAAGTTTAACTTTTCAGATAATTAATCAAAACTAATATATTATATTAGGAGGATTTCACTCTCTTCAAAACGTTTTCTATTATAAAATAATTGAATTAATACAAATAAGTAAATCAATATATAAATATTACAAACATCATATCTTTACTGAACACAAATATCTGTGGTTGAACAGACACATGTTCAACCACAAATATTTGTGGTTGAACACACACATGTTCAACTACATATTCTTCAGACACATGTGAAGTGTTTATAAAGTAAGTCCTTCTAACTTATAAAATGTCATTAAAACAAACTTTATTAAACAGGATGACTGTATTACGTCATCAATTTGTATTAGAAGGGAAGGGAACTATAATGAGTTATATTTCCTTTTTTATATATATTATATAAGTAGTAGTAGAAGAAGTAGAAGACGTAGAAGAAGAAGTAGAAGTAGTAATAGTAGTAATAATAATGGTAGTAATAATAGTATTAACAGTAGTAGTAGTGGTAGTAGTAATAGTAATGGTAGTAGTAATAGTAACAAGATGAGAGGCAGGAGCAATAACAGTAAACGCCTGGTCATCACCGCCGTCCGCCTCTGCCAACTCAATCCCATATTTCATCTGTGGCTTTCCTGTCGAAAAATAGTCGAGCCGCCGTGCTCGACCAGTCGACCTTCATCATACTGCAACAAACTGTTATTATCGCCGAATGAATCACACGCCGCAATATCATTTTTAAACAAGAATTCGCAATGTTTATGGGTCACTTTATGTCGCGTGGGGAGGGGGGTGGGGGTGGCCACGGGAAGGGGGGGTGGGTGGCGGGGGGAAGGGGTGAATGGGTCCAAAGGGAGGGGAAGTGGGTGGCTGTGAATGGAGGTCATAATGGGGGGTAGCCAAATGGGGAGGTGGCATGTGGGCTACCCATGCCACCTTCCCATTTTTTTTTTAAATTGGTACACATTTTCTCTTTCTATTTCTCTGCCTCTTTTTTATATAATTTAGACAAGAGTAATGGGGATAGCATTGATTTTTCTAAATTAATAAAACCAAGATAAAACCCTTTGGCTTACGTCAAGATTTATCATATATATATATATATATATATATATATAAACACCCATAATGTATAACCTTCCACCAGTATCTTTCATGACGGTTTTTGTCAATGTGTTGCAGATATCAAGTATCTACCAAAGATGATATGGCCTCATAAGCGATACTTTATAAGTTAAATACCACTGTAAATATATTTTTGTGTAGTGAGCCCTTTGCCTTTTAACCAGTTCCTACATTATATTTCTCCTCACGTGTGTTTACACTTCAGTGTGGATCATAGCATCTTCTGGTATGTTATGAGGTTCAGCTGGTGTCTGTGTTGGTGCCTCTCCCTGTCGTGTCATGATCCACAGCAGGACTCGTGGAATAGAACTTTCCTTCACAAATCAATGAGCCACTTGGCCTCAAAATATTCAGTGGTAATATGTCTAGGGAAGGGTGAAGGTCTATGTAAAATCTACTAATTTACTGGGGCGAAATCTACATGACACAAATCTCTCTATACACATTCGCAACCAAATAACAATGAAGTAAATTCACACAAAGCACAAGTCATAGCAGCTAGATGTCACTATGCAAAAATTACCTAATAACATTGGTACTCTAGTTCACTCAAGACATAATGGGTAATGACGTTATTAACCAGAGTGGGATATAATGTCTCAGCACGAACATCAATAACACAAGTCAGTGAACTATCACTTTGTCTTCAGCAAAACGAAGTCCCAACTGAACTCTCAAAGTCGAAAATATCTTCTCAAATAGTCAAGAGTCCACAATGACTGGAACTATAACAAACTCAAGAAACTCTCTACGGAAGTTAAATTCCAACCATGACTTGACAAATGGCAAAGTCAATAACTCGTCTTCAAACGTTACAGTTACAATGACTGAAATATCTGGCAAAGTCCAGAATCTCGCCTCAAAAGTTAAAGTCCGCAAACCATGAAATTTGACTAAGTCCAGAATCTCCTCTCCAAAGGCAATGTCCACCCAGGCACAAAATATTACAAAGTCCCCAAACGGCTCAACTAATAACATCAGTCCTCTCACCACAATAGTTACAATTTACGAATCTTTTACCAATCAAGTGAAAATACTTTGCTACTCTGATCCACACAAATAATCCTCATCCTTATATACTGGTAAGAAGTCAATAAATATATATACAAAAATATCCAGAGAGCACACACAATAAATGTGACCCCCCAACAACCCAAACAGACCAGTGATACAACTGGTGGCTGACACCACCTGTCAACTCACAGTACCCACACTCCATGTAACATATAACTCAACTCAGAATACAGAACAATTACTCCTACGTGTATATATTTACACCTTGGGAACATACGCAGATGTTCAACTACACAAAGTTAACATCATACAAATATGTATGTACAAGGAACGGGAAGCTTGCCAACTGCACCGGAATGGTTGTACTGACACACACACGCACACACACACACACACACACACACACACACACACACACACACACACACACACACACACACACACACACACACACACAGGTAAGAGAAGGGGGGAGGGGGGAGTGGCAACAGTAGCAGTAACTCCTAGTACCGGCCGACGGAACTAGCAGTTGCACACTAACACACAACACATAAAAAATATAAAAATAATGCAGCAACATACCGAACAATAAACTAGAAAACACGTGTAAATAATGATATATTTGAAATACTGCAGAATGAATTACATTGTAATAGAAGTACCTTGACTCTAAAAGATATGAACCTAGCATATCCAGTCTGAGCTGGTTAGGCTGGGTCATAACACTCCCCCAAGCGTGTTCACTCAGTGACAAAATGTCCCGCTGAGTGCAGGCCATCCACTCCTTATCAGCCTTCCACGAAGGCTCCCCGGCAAGCCACACACCTTCACAATGAAGGGGTGAGGCTTGTGTGATAGATACAGATAGTGTGTAGAATACTACACACCATTTGAGCTGTGTGTAGCTCACAGACACGCCTCCACTGGCACAGGGAATATATAGATTACTCTCCAGGGATCTGACACTCAGAATACTTCACCTACACTGATCGATCACTGACCCACAACGCACAGAGACCTTCTTTAGGTCTATATATACTCCCACAAGGGCCTGCTCCGGAAATCTTAAAAGCTTAATTTTCCACAGCTTACTGGAGTGTTAGGCTCCCAGTTGTCGTTCTCTGCCTACCTTTATTAAATATTATTATGTCTGCAGTGGCATGTTTTCACTTTGCTCTCAATTATATTTATCAATACCTCCCTGTGAGAATAATTATTACAAAATGACCTCATTCGTCGCAGTCTTTTCCTAAGTGATTGTTAACATCCATCATTATTGCAGGCGATGAGTCACAATAACGTGGCTAAAGTAAGTTGACCAGACCACACACTAGAAGGTTAAGGGACGACGACGTTTCGGTCCGTCCTGGACCATTCTCAAGTCGAGAATGGTCCAGGACGGACCGAAACGTCGTCGTCCCTTCACCTTCTAGTATGTGGTCTGGTCAACAATCCATCATTATTATTACAAGACCACAAGCTGGTAGCAAATAGTATCGCCGTAATCGACAAGGAGTCTGTAAAGCTTTAAAGTCAACGTCTTTCAAGAATACGTCCATAATTTACATATATCAACATAAACAAACACTGATGGTCATGGCCCCACCTGACAATGACTAAAAGCCTCTTAAATTGTGTACCTTTTAAATCTCTATAAAGAAGCTCGTATACCACATGTCAGCCACACATTTTAGCCCCTTGTTATTATCCAAGAAACTCCTCCATTAGACTAATAGCATAGTCCACAAAGCCACTATTTTGACCACACCTTTCATGGCTAGACTATTGATTTTAGAGATCAATAATTAACCCCAAAAAACTTGTACAAGATTGATTTAAGATCTCAATCTTCCCTTTTACCCCCCACAGCCAGAATTAAGTGTCTTGGTTAGAGAAAACTTTCCGCTGTCATCAAAATAATTTCCCTTTAAATGGTAACCAGTGGGTCTTCCTACCTGTTGTTGGTTCCGGGGATCAACTTCCCCGCGGCCCGGTCTATAACCAGTCTCTGTCCTGTCCACTATAACTGAACCACAAAACAATAACACCACGTTTGGAATCCCATAAGATTTATTGTGTACCGGTAACTCTCCTCTCTGGCTATTAACAAATCCTTCAATATTATGACAACTACTGTTAGTTAAATCCGGCATGATCAATCCGTAGAGTTTCTCTAGTTGAGAATTTAGTTGAGCCTGTAACCATCCTGGGTGATGGGGATTTCTTAGCATCACCTAGTTAGCTTTTTTGACACACTGTACTCCACTTCATATAGTCTAGGGTAGCTGCACTAATGCAGATGTACCTAATATGTTAATAAAAAAAAAAGATACTCAACACATGCCTTTGTATGACTACCCATCTTGTGTGATCACGTAGCTAGCTTTCTGACACACTCTGTACTCCCTTTCATATAGTCACGGGTAGCGGCAGAAATGCACCTGTACCTAAAAGTGTTAATACAAAAAAATGCTTCCATCTCCAATGGTCGCTACATCTAGATTACAGAATTGTACTTAAGATCTTATTTTGGCCAAGTCACTCTTAAATGGCTTGTTAGCACGACCAGTTTTTGTAACAACAGTTTCTCACTCTGGCACCATTCATTCAATGTTAATTACTTTAGATCTACAAACCTTGGGACTGATATATCTGGCAAAGTCAGGAATCTTGTCTCAAAAGTTAAAGTCTACAAAGCTTGTAATCCTGAATAGTATTGCAACTCACTGGCTCGATAATAAGCAGTGTTATCATCGTCTTAACAATAACTAATGGGCGCCGTAAAACATAATTATTTATTGACATATATATATATCATTTCACTTATTTTGAAATTTCTGTTTATTAATAGAGTCAGACCCCCAGTTGATTATATCGCCGTAACCACCATAACTCAATGGAACCGTTCGGCAGCCACTTTATATCATAAATCACTCACGCTTAGATAACAACTAGAAATTGCAATGGCTGTAATTTCAGAGTACCTTTATTTACGCTGTAATAGTAACTGTAAATAGTAGTAGTAGTAGTAGTAGTAGTTGTAATAGTAGTAGAAAAAAGGTATATTTTTCGCCGTTAGCTCCGTAATTCACAAATTATTATGCTTCCACAGTTCATTGTAACTTCATCAAATCATTTTACAACGTCACGAATTTCGCAATTTCCACTGTCACTTCCTCACAGACAGACACCACATTTCCCTCGCTGCTCAGAGGACGTCGATTTCGGATCTTCCCCCAGGACGATGGAGTCAACCTTGGCCTTTCTTTCTGACCGAGAATTCGTGGTTATCCTCGAAGAGTCTCTGTGTCACTGTAACAGTAAGTCGCTGTGCCATCCATTCCCTCGTATTAATATAGACCAAAGTGATCTCACTCGTTTGTAGGTATATATATTAATCTATTCACTGAAGCTCAGAGATACTGATGGAGACATTTATACCTCTTGGGGATGACGTCAGTATTACTTTATTGACGTCACCTCTACTTGGCCACTGATTGGCCGAGTGAGTTTCACACACATTCAATAAATATAACATTTCTTGAATGTGTGAAACTATTTGAATTTATTTCTCTTCACAGCTTCTCTGAATAGCAATAATAACGTGAACAGTTTACTGGATAGTTACCTTACCTTGAGGTTACCTTGAGGTGCTTCCGGGGCTTAGCGTCCCCGCGGCCCGGTCGTCGACCAGGCCTCCTGGTTGCTCGACTGATCAACCAGACTGTTAGACGCGGCTGCTCGCAGCCTGCCATATGAGTCACAGCCTGGTTGATCAGGTCAGGTAGTTAGTACAACGTGGTGTAAGGTGGCGGGGCCCAAAAATAAGCATGATATCATACATACTTCTATGTTAACTACACTATTTCACCCTGAGCCTCACACACATGTTTCTCTCTAGATAAACATTTTCTCATAAGTAGCTGGTAGTAAATAATTATAAACAATTTGTAAACAGCAAGTTTTTACAGTTATATGCTAGCTATATACCAACAAATCACTCAATTTATCATTTTTTCCTACCGCTTCGAATTTCATTATTTCTTTGTCTGGTGGTCAAGCGACAACCTCACTTTACACAGGGTAGGCGTTCGATCTCTGACGGGTAGTCGTTTGATCACCGCTCCTTCCCTCTATCCTGACACCCCCAGCACCTATCCTGTGCTTGTATCCCTTACATGTAACATACTGTATAGTCAAACTGTCCTAACATTTTTTTCTGGATAGAGACATTTTCTCTGGATAAAGACATTTTCTCTGGATAAAGACATTTTCTCTGGATAAAGACATTTTCTCTGGATAAAGACATTTTCTCTGGATAAAGACATTTTCTCTGGATAAAGACATTTTCTCTGAATATATTCGCCATCTGAGGATGTTTTTTTCTGCAGTTAAATGACACTTTGGGTTCGACACTGAGTTTGGCGACTCAAAATAAAATATAAACAGTGCTATCGATAGATTACGACCGGGTATAGAATGGACGAAAATACACTGAAATTGTATTTTAAATTAATTTAAATTAAATTAAAATTGTATATATAAATTGGAAACCATCCACATTTGAAAAAGAATCTTACCTGCCCGAAAAAGGTGAGAAGGAAAATAATAAGGGTAAAATAACGGATATCTTTAGATATCTAAGATCTTTAGATATCTTTAGATATCCCGTGCGGGGGATATAAGGACCAAAAAGCTACGCATATTACTGGAAAAAGCAGCCGTATGAAAACCCCTATCGTTACCCCCCAGCCCGTTTTCTCCTTTTTGACAATCCGTGAAAAATACGACTGTTTTGCTTGAGCAGGAACGTGCCACCCCAACCCACCCACCTAACCTGTTGAAACTGATGCATAGAAAACGTTAATATTACTGTATTTTAATTGTTACAAATAATTGCATTTTTTTTATTACGGATTGGTTGATTGACTCAATCAACCTTTGAATGACTGAATGCATTCCGTTAAAAAGACGACGTATTAGCTGAAAGAACAAGTCATCTTGAGGTTATCTTGAGATGATTTCGGGGCTTTTAGTGTCCCCGCGGCCCGGTCCTCGACCAGGCCTCCAACCCCAGGAAGCAGCCCGTGACAGCTGACTAACACCCAGGTACCTATTTTACTGCTAGGTAACAGGGGCATAGGGTGAAAGAAACTCTGCCCATTGTTTCTCTCCGGCGCCCGGGATCGAACCCGGGACCACAGGATCACAAGTCCAGTGTGCTGTCCGCTCGGCCGACCGACTCCCCGGCTAAGGTTGCTAAATCCGCTGACTAGAAGCATAACCATAGACACTGATATATAATTAGATATATTTCTCACGAGTTATAAATTTTATATGAAGTTAATAATACAGTCATTTAGGTACAAGATGGAACTATCTGTGAATGAGAGCCTTTATATAGTCAGCTTAATTGATTAGGCGAGCACCTGTCTGTCTATCAAGCTATATATCTCTATCTAGCTCTATTTATCTATTTATACTCCTCTAGTTTCCTCTTAATCCTACCTACCTTCCTTGTGTAGCTTCCGGGGATCAACGGATCCGCGGCCCGATCTCCGACCAGGCCTCCCTGCGTAAATCACCCTACTGTGATTTACACCAAAATACTATACAATCCTACCCCGAGACAAACACACATATAAGGACGCTATAACAAATAATCTAAACAAACATCGCGAAACAAGTCACAAACAAATAAAAACCATTCATCAAACAAAGAGAAACGGAAGTCTTCACAAACAAAGAGAAAACGGAAGTCTTCAGAAACACAAGAATCTCGATTTCACAGAAGAAAACGGGAGCTGGGGTTCCTTGACTCGGTACGGGGCCCGCCAGCTATTTACATAAGTCCAATTTGGGGGGCGATCTGTCAAATTTGGACCCTCCGCCAACAGGCTGCATGTCTGTCTGTCTTTCTGGGTAACTGATGAAGGGAGGGCTTGGGGGGGGGGAAGGGGAAGGGTTCTCTCTTTCCGCTATTTGTTCTATGTAGATGATGGTGGTGCCTGGAGGCTCGTGTGTGTGTTTGTTTGGGTCGTGTGTGTGTGTGTGTGTGTGTGTGTGTGTGTGTGTGTGTGTGTGTACTTTCCTATTTGTGCTTGCGGGGGATTGAGCTTCGGCTCTTTGGTCCCGCCTCTCAATTGTCAATCAACTGGTGTACAGATTCATATCATATCTACATTTGAAACTGTGTATGGAGTCAACCTCCACCACATCACTGCCTAATGCATTCCATTTATTGACTACTCTGACACTAATGAAATTCTTTCGAATGTCTTTATGGCTCATCTGGGCACTCAATTTCCACCTGTGTTCAATAGTGCTTGTGCCCCTTGTGTTAAATAAACTGTCTTTGTGAGGGGGCGTGTATGTGTTTGTGGGATGAGAGATGTGTGTAAGATAGAAAGTGTGTGAGGGGTGGAAAGTGAAGGAAATTTGGAGGGGACTTTTGGAAGTGGGGTTGGGTTACACTGCCTCCGCTTCCCGCGTGGGAAGATCACCTGATCAACCAGGCTGTGACTCATACGTCAGGCTGCGAGCAGCCGCGTCCAACAGCCTGGTTGATCAGTCCAGCAACCAGGAGGCCTGGTCGACGACCGGGCCGCGGGGACGCTAAGCCCCGGAAGCACCTCAAGGTAACCTCAAGGTAGGTGGGGGTAGGGAGGCAGGAGGAGTAAGCACCAAACTCTACGGTTTTCACAACCCTGATTTTATTTAAAACTTCTTGAAGGTCGCATGGAGGCAATTAAGATGGCGATAGTTCTTTAAGTATGGCATTTGGGCCGACCCTGACGGGCCTACGACATTCGTATGTCCTGTATGTTTAATGTGATGTGTGAGGGGGTGGTGCCAGGCATCAGGTCTCCTACTTGTGCAAGTTTCATTATCAGCATGTATAATGTAATGCTGCAATGTATGTATGTAATGGATGTTAATATACATTAACTTGTTGATAATGAACAATTGATAACATAATGTACACCATTTCTATAACCAAAAATTTTCAAATATATTAATATTATCTCTCTACATTTATAGCTATATATATAATATATATTTAGTAATACACGTTTAGCAAATAAATATTTACTCACTATGTTCCTTGTATTCCTTAGAGTACGGAAATTACTCAAAATTCACGTTAAAGCAATCATATATGTAAAATGCCTTTACATCTGGGAAACTAAAATCAGTCAATCAAGCTGTATTTGTGATGTGTGTGTTGAGTCTACTCAAATCCTACGATTTATATTTATCTGAAAGCTATGTCAATTTAAACAGTATGTTAATCAGTTAAATGTAACAATATTTTTAAGATTTTATACCTGATCACCTCTTCAGTCTGGCCAGAATGTGTTAGTTACAAATAAAGTTGTAACTAACTGATCATGGGTTTAAGTTAGAAGCATCACTAAATCAGATATGTCAGGGAAAAGATTCATTTGTAGTGAAGCTGGAGAGCACTGAAAGATAAGCTGTGAATGCCACCAACATTTACAATCTGAAGTACGAGGTTGGAGCAGAAAATAAAGATGGTTTAAGGGCCCAAGCAGATACCTTAAGCGAGAAGACATAGCTCAAGGGCCACACCTAACTCCCCGTAAACACCGTGACACAAACAGCCAGAAGGCAGACACCCAGACATTCACATAAACACTCAGAGATAGATAAGTAGACACACAGATAGCCAGATAGCACGTACAGAGATAACAACAAATTAGAAACAACTGTAGTGACAGACAAACAAATAATTCGATATTCTTCCCCCATCCTTATTTCCTATATTTCCCTCCCAGCGGGGCATAATCAGGTTTTCATCATACGCCAAAATAGTTCACATGCGGCTTGTCGCATTTGACGAGGGGAAAAAACTGTGTTTCGTGAATAATAATGTCCACGCACACAGAGAGCAAGATGCAATTGTTGATAATAAAAAAAGCTTGTTAACATCATTTGACATGAATGGTAGTGTTGCAAACCAGAGAAGGTACGCACACACACACACACACACACACACACACACACACACACACACACACACACACACACACACACACACACGATAACTTGTAAGATTGTAACAAAATTTCCAAAGTAGAAAAATTAGTAATATTTCAAAAAGATTAAGAAAATAACGAGTGGGGGTCATAAATGGATACTAGAGACACAAATGACCTACAGACACGTCTGAAAAGAACTTTGTTGTAAGAGTTAAAAAAGAAATGCACCGGATCCCCTGAAGAAGTGGTTGAAACCAAATCATTGCGCACGTCTAAATGTAAATATGATCCCAAAAATGTTGAGACAAGGGTCACTGCACATCCGGGTAAGTGTAAACACGGAGAGACACTAACAAATGCAAATATTCCCAACGAAAGAGTGGGTGAAGAACAAGGTACTTCAGAGGAGGTAAAGGATCAAATGAATAAGAATAAGACGAAATTCATATATAGACTCATATATAATTTCAAAAGTATTCTAGATGAGTCAGCTAGCGCATGGAACGGACCCTTATCAGACGAGCAGAAACTGAGAAAAAAATAGACTTTCAGCGAAATGAACAGAATGAAAGAGAAAAAATATATATATATAAAATGAGGCATTGGAAATTCTCCAGCTGCGTCTCGTTTCCATACACAAAATTATCTCACTCAGTTCCATACAAAAACGAAATATGTTTTGGCTCTGCGTTCACAATAATAATCATCAAGCTTGACCTTTCCTAATTTAAAAGCATATACTTGTGTTCGCTCCATTGCGTTTTTTTATGATTTGTTCGGGGACAAAATATAACATTTTTGAGCAAATATTAAAATTGTGATCAGAGATCGGATTTCTGGTCCACAGAATTCCCTGGAAATGCCGAGTTTTATACATATATATTTTTTGTGTATTATTTGCCAGTAACACCACTCGCTTCATCCACCAATAACAGCATCTGCTGCCTCCATCAATAACATCATCTGCTGCCTCCATCAATAACATCATCTGCTGCCTCCATCAATACCATCATCTGCTGCCTCCATCAATAACAGCATCTGCTGCCTCCACCAATAACATCATCTGCTGCCTCCACCAATAACAGCATCTGCTGCCTCCATCAATAACAGCATCTGCTGCCTCCACCAATAACAGCATCTGCTGCCTCCATCAATAACAGCATCTGCTGCCTCCACCAATAACATCTGCTGCCTCCACCAATAACATCATCTGCTGCCTCCATCAATAACAGCATCTGCTGCCTCCATCAATAACAGCATCTGCTGCCTCCACCAATAACAGCATCTGCTGCCTCCATCAATAACAGCATCTGCTGCCTCCACCAATGCCATCATCTGCTGCCTCCATCAATAACAGCATCTGCTGCCTCCACCAATAACAGCATCTGCTGCCTCCACCAATAACAGCATCTGCTGCCTCCATCAATAACAGCATCTGCTGCCTCCATCAATAACAGCATCTGCTCCCTCTATCAATAACAGCATCTGCTCCCTCTATCAATAACAGCAACTGCTCCCTCCACCAATAACAACATCTGCTGCCTCCACGAATACCAGCAACTGAGTAGAACTGGGAAACAGGCTGGCCTGATGGATCATAGCTCACAGTATCATGAGAAAAGTACCTCAGACTGGACTTCACGCCAACCTTCTAATTGTTAACACACACAAACAGGGTACCATCAGCGGCATATGCGAAAACTGAAAACATTTCAAGAACTAAAATAAGTAACCTGTAATCATTCACATCATTGAACAAACACACACAGTAAGACGGCAGTGAGGGAATTGTCAGCCCGGTCCAGCAAGTCACATTCCTTGAATTGTTTATTGTTCTCTATATCCATATTGTTCTCTGAACTTGGGTAACAAACCCGGCTCTAGTTCGCGCGACCGTTGGCGGCTTGTGATGTCACCTGCGCACTTTCAGCAGCCCGCACCCCAGTGCTGCTGCTCCTGTTGCTACTTTTGTTGCCCCTGCTGCTACTTTTGCTGCTCCTGTTGCTACTTTGGCTGCTCCTGATGCTAGTTTTGCTGCTTCTGTTGCTACTCTTGGTGCTACTTTTACTGCTCCTGCTGCCTGCTGCAGCTTTTGCTGCTCCTGTTTCTACTGCTAAAGTTAAAGCTGCTGCTGCTGCTTCATGCTGATAGCTATCATTACGGCTACTGCTACGGATGCTGTTGATTACTGTTACTGCTGCTGCTGCTGCTGTCTGCTGTAGCTGGTGTGGCTAGGGGTTACTGCTGCTAATCCTGTGATTGAAGCTCCTTCTGCTGCTACTACTGCTATTATATCTCCTACCGCTGCTGTTCCCTGCTGTTGTTGGTGCTGCCGCCGGTGATGTCGCTGCCTGCTGCTGTTCCTGCTACTGAAGCTGTTATTACTAGTGCTGGAGCCGCTGCTTCAGCAGTTACTGTGTCTTGAATGTTGATATGCGGCGAGAAATTTGTTTCTGATGATACTGATCCTCGGAATTGTTGCTGTTGAATGTGGTGGAAATGGTGGTGATTGTGGTAGGAATGGTGTTGGGAATTTGGTGATTGTGGTAGGAATGGTGGTGAGAATTTGGTGATTGTGGTATGAATGGTGGTGGGAATTTGGTGATTGTGGTGGGAAGAGTGGTGATTATGGCGGGAATAGTGGTGATTGTGGTGGGAGTTATAGTGCTGGTGGATTTGATGTGGATATTTCTGGCGGTGGTAATGATGGTGAGCGAGGGACAAGTGTTTTAGGTGTTATTGTAAGTGTTTTTCAGGTGTTGGTGTCAAGTGCTTTTCAGGTGTTGGTGTCAAGTGTTTTTGGGTGTTTTAGGCACAGGTGTAAATGTTTTTATTGATGTAAGTATAAGTGCTTTCTTGGGTGTTGGTATGAGTGATGTATGGATGTTAGTGGATGTTAAATGTTGGTTGAGATGGTATTAGTACTGGGGTGGATGAGGGTGGGATTGGAATGGGTGGTGATGGGAAAAGTGTCGATGAGTTTTGATGAGGGTGTTGGTAATGATTGTAGTGGTATGATGAAAAGGAAAGGTGGGGGGGGGGGTTGTTGTTATAGGGGTTGTGATGGTGTAGATAGCGGTGGCATGAGTGTAGTGGTGTGGATTGAAAAGGGGGATTGTTGGCGGAGATAGTGACAAAACATGGGCTTCACAATCAGAGTAAAACCCATGCCTCACAATCAAGATAAAACATGCGCCTCACAATCAGGACTGTCCGAGGGCCCTCAACTTTTAGATTGCTTCAGAACACGCGGCCTCAACACAGAGTAAACAATTCAAGCTTGATTACTCTATAAATACGAGGATTTGTTTGGATTTCCAGTCTTCATCCGCTATCAATATATATATATATATATATATATATATATATATATATATATATATATATATATATATATATATATATATATATATATATTTTGTTTTTCTCTCTCTCTGTATGTCTGTTTTTCTGTCTTTATCTCTCATCAACATCAAGATGTTGATGAGAGCTTCAGCGAAACGAGTACTTTACCAACACCTCTTCGGATCTCAATAAAATTGTTAAAGTACTTTGGAGGTTTAATTTTTCAACTTTAACGCCTGAAGATGAACATAACAAAATTGAAATTTGTGTTAGAATGTCATTTGTCTAACCCTTTCCGTCATGTTCAATAATACGTGTGTGTGTGTGTGTGTGTGTGTGTGTGTGTGTGTGTGTGTGTGTGTGTGTGTGTGAGTGTGTGAGTGTGTGTGTGTGTGTGTGTGTGTGTGTGTGTGTGTGTGTGTGTGTGTGTGAGTGTGTGAGTGTGTGTGTGTGTGTGTGTGTGTGTGTGTGTGTGTGTGTGTGTGTGTGTGTGTGTGTGTGTGTGATATAAACACGGAAGAATTTAAAATTAAAATGTTTGAGGGCTTCACTGTATAATGAATATATACATCTTCGCAAGCTCAGGCAATTTCCAGTTTCCATTTCCTTTATTGTTATCGGTTATTGCATTTTCAACACTTCTTCTTTTTCTCTTTCACTCATGTATACAAACATACATGAACACATATACTTACATGTAAACATACATGTACACATGTATGTTTACATGTATGTATACGTGTTCATGTAAATATCTATATATATTCATAAAGATTTACCTTTCACATTGGCATTTTGCCGAGAGGTTTTGGTATAATTAAATCCTTTATATCCATCGAGTTGAAATGTCTAAATTTAATTCACATTAATTCAGAAAAGGCACTTCTTTATGCTTGCTGGATCAGGTCAGCATTAACTTTTCGCATTTTTCAGCATTACTTACAACGTCCTTGCTTTATGTCCTGTTATGTTGTTCTCCTTGTTCCTTGTTACCAAGTGTGGTGTAGCGAGTCCTGGCTGAGCCCAACACACTGAGCCTCCAGTTGATCCGACACAACACTTTGGCTCACTTGTCAGATTAGTTCCCGAGTAAACTGTTGGGGGTTCGAGTGTATTCCGGTTAGTCCGACTGCCAGTCATTATTTCAGTGGGTACTTTAGTCGGGGTGCTAGTGTCTGCTCTCTAGCTATCTTTATGAAGATAGCTAGACAGTAGACGCTATCTTATTGACCCAAGTCACTCTGCTACACTTAAGATCATGTCATTTCTTCACACATTCAGGCAAGAGAAATCTTGAATTTCATGTAGCAGTAAGACCTTCACATAGCAGAAGGTCTTCAGCTTAAATCCAGGCTCGTCTTTCATTAACTACGACCAAGAGAGAACTGGCCAATATGATCAAAGGACCTGATTACCCTAAGGTCTTAATAGTAAGACCTTAATAGGTCTTTATTAACACAACACTCGCGTTGACCATGTATTATAGTTTAGAAAATTCCTATTACCTCTGATTCTAGGATACTAACATGGACTTGATAACACGAAGGTACAGCTGGTGCCTGTATGACTACAACCGTTCTTGATCCCAGCTAAACACACCAGAATTATGTAGTTAAGTCCAAAATTGCGACTTGACTGCATTTCATGGATTGAAGCAGCCTTGTTGACCACACTATCCACCACGAAGCCCGGTCAGAGACCGAACCACGGGGAGGTTTTGATCCCCGAAATCAACGCAAGGTGTCAACATTTCTCCTTTATCATCTGTCAGTCAGTATAGCCCTCCAAAGGGAGCGTCTAAGACACACTTAAGAGAGTTGTCTTGGTGGTGGATAACTGCAAATATTAAGAACGAGGGACACATATATTAAGAACGAGAAGGAGCAGAAGGAGCAGATGTTTAGCACGGGTGTGTGAGAGGAGGAGGTGGAGAGGTCATTACCAAGGTAATTGTGCGAGCGTCACCAATTAGAGAAGCCCAGCAGTACGTGGGTGGGGGGGGGGGCAGGTGTGGCATAATTAATGGAGCGAGCCAGGATTGTTTACCCAATTTTATATTGTTCTTCTTGTTGAGCCAAGTACCCCCAACCCCCCCACTCCTCTGTCACTCTCATCCTCTTTTCTCGTACACTGTATATTGCTCTGTCTGTCTGTCTCTTACTACCGGCTGTGTTTCTCAGTCCTTACCTGTTCTGTGTCTTAACCTCATCTCTCTCTCTCTCTCTCTCTCTCTCTCTCTCTCTCTCTCTCTCTCTCTCTCTCTCTCTCTCTCTCTCTCTCTCTGTCTCTCTCTCTCTCTCTCTCTCTCTCTCTCTCTCTCTCTCTCTCTCTCTCTCTCTCTCTCTCTCTCTCTCTCTCTCTCTCTTTCCTGTTTCAAACACGAACTATTATTACAAGAGGAAGCTTTATATAGCAGGATATCTTGTCACATATAAAAGATAACTGCAAAGGAAAGTAACTGTGGGAGATCGGTGAGAGTAACGAGGAACTGTGAAGCCTGGCAAGACACTCCCAGGTGAGGAGGCTTCCAATGGTAAGTCTAGAGGCTTCCAATGGTAAGTCTGGAGGCTTCCAATGGTAAGTCTGGAAGCTTCGAATGGTAAGTCTGGAGGCTTCCAATGGTAAGTCTGGAGGCTTCTAATGGTGTCTGGAGGCTTCCAATGGTAAGTCTGGAGGCTTCCAATGGTAAGTCTGGAGGCTTCCAATGGTAAGTCTGGAAGCTTCTAATGGTAAGTCTGGAAGCTTCTAATGGTAAGTCTGGAGGCTTCCAATGGTAAGTCTGGAGGCTTCCAATGGGAAGTGAGGAGGTCTCTAATTGGACGAGTGGAGGCTTCCAATCGATAGTGTTAAAGATCCAATAAGAAGTGTAGGGGCTTCCAATGGGAGGTTCGTACAATAAGAGCTTGAACCACTTCAGGTTATTTCCCAGTAAATCTGAGAATCTTGCTGTCAAAAAGCGACTCTATCAGATAAAATGTATCATTATATTAATATACTTAAGGCAACAGAAGATGAGGGGACAGGTGTCGCAAATGTTGCAACAGAGCAGGTGGTGCAGGTGTCGCATATGTGACAGTTGAGTGAAGTTTGGAATTAGTGCAGAGTTAAACCATCAGATTCACGTTAACTGGGTCGACACCTGTGTTTGTGCGCGAGTCGACGTTCGGTATAGAACTCCCTGGCGCTGAGGGATGCCAGGTGAGTCGACGAGGGAGACCAGGTGTGTGTCGACGAGGGAGGCCAGGTGTGTGTCGACGAGGGAGACCAGGTGTGTGTCGACGATGGAGACCAGGTGTGAGTCGACGAGGGAGACCAGGTGTGAGTCGACGAGGGAGGCCAGGTGTGTGTCGATGTAAATTCTGTTATTTGTATTTTTAGTTTTCAAGTTGTTCCGGTGTTCATTTTACCTAGTCCCCCTCTCAGGATTTTGAATGTCGTTTACATGTCCCTGCGGCTCCTATTGTCATCCAATGTGCTTGGGACAAGTTTTCAAAATCTTAGTGGTATGTAAATACTACTTTTTTTTATTTTCCATACCTCTGAATACTGTCCTATTTGTAATGAATAGTTGAAAATTGAAGTACGAGAATACATGAAGCGTTTGTGTGCTCACAATGTATGTACAGTGTGTGTGTGTGTGTGTGTGTGTGTGTGTGTGTGTGTGTGTGTGTGTGTGTGTGTGTGTGTGTGTGTGTGTGTGTGTGTGTGTGGGTGCGCGCGTGTGTGTGTATTTGTGTAGCATTAACAATCTGTATATTCTCCCTGGAAACAAACAGAAAAAAAAACAGAAAACTTCCTACCATCTTTGTTATGAACAAACACGCGCACCAAACCACCAAGATCTCCCCGAGGCAATATATATATATAAAAAAAACTTTGACTGTGTATTCACGAAGCTCCTCTGCAAACCCGGAATGATTCAACAGACTCCGCTCAAGAACGAGACCGAAATTGAGAGGCATTACAACGTTCCCATTCATCCGCCTCACTCCTCGAACCTCCATACAAAACATAAGGCAAAACTTCAGGCTCGCGAGGATTTCCATTTAACCAGTCCACATACGGGTGGATATTTATGCGGATTTCTACCATATGCGGGTTGGCATATGGTAGAGACCTCGAATATAACGCTGCCTTTTTTTTGGTATATATATATAACACATGGACATCCTATCTCAGGAAGAGTTTTTGGTTTGAGTGGGTACCGAGGAGAAGCGTATACAGGAATGGGTACCTTTGTAAAGTATAGAAGGGTACAGACATGGATATACAGGAGTAGTTGATCGTCCAATCACTGCCAGTCGGAGACGTGGAGAAATAAGCCAATACACAAAGACTGACAGACACTAACTATAGTCAACAAGGCTGTGAAGAAACGAAACTGTAGCAGAAACTAAAGAGGGGGAAAGTAAATGGCGGAGAAGGTAAACACAGGAAGGATCCAAAGGGAGGGAGGCAGAGGCTAGGTTAAACAGAGAGAGAGAGAGAGAGAGAGAGAGAGAGAGAGAGAGAGAGAGAGAGAGAGAGAGAGAGAGAGAGAGAGAGAGAGAGAGAGAGAGAGAGAGAGAGAGAGAGATGAAGAAAAACTCATGGAAATTAGGGAGAAATATGCTTGGGAAGGAAAGAAGTGTAGGAATGATGCTATAGATAGAAAATATGGTGGACAATTTGTGATTTCAGTCTCTGTATGTACTATGTTGAGAGGCTAAAATGGGGGAATTACTACGGATGTTTCTACCAATGGGAGGCGGACGCTCTACCAACTCCATTATATATATATATATATATATATATATATATATATATATATATATATATATATATATATATATATATATATATATATATATATATATATATATATATATATGCACATAGTTATACTATCAAAAAGGGATTTTTTATTCATTTATTTTCACTTCAAATAATGACACTGACATTTGGCTTGGCCAGTCACTCAAACAGAGGTAAATTACCGTTACTTGTTTATTGGATCCATTTCAATATGCATCAATGTTATTTATCTACACATTAATAAAAGGTTGTATTGTTATATTCAGGTTGTTATGCAATGTTCAGTAGGGGAATTTCATTGACAACACTGATTGAGTTTGTATGCCTGTTTGGTATTTAGGCTGGGTTTTTGGTATATGTTTTTTTTCTGTTGGGGGAGAGAATGGGAAAGAGGGGGCTGGGGGGGTTAGGGGTGGGGGAGTTGGGGGGGGGGGGGGGGGGTTGGGGGGGAGTAAGACTAGATTAAAGTTTTATATGAATATCATTTGTTTTTACTTCTCATTACTACCACCAAAATAATATAATATATATGTCAACAGTGTAAATCAGTCGTTTCCAAACTTTTTTTCTGGCCAGCATTTCTGGCTAAAAATTTACTCCCGCCAGACTGACTTTTTTTTTACTCATAATAAATGCATTAAAGAAGTTCCTTTTTGTACTTTAATTATAACAGGGACATCCGGCCATTCACCTTCACCGCTCGGCCATTCACCTTCACTGCTCGACCCCTCACCTTCACCGCTCGGCCATTCACCTTCACTGCTCGACCCCTCACCTTCACCGCTCGGCCATCCACCTTCACTGCTCGACCCCTCACCTTCACCGCTCGGCCATCCACCTTCACTGCTCGACCCCTCATCGCTCGTCACGTGACACTCATGAACTCAGCCACACACAAATTGGTTCTATACGAAAAACTATGACAAAACATTTTTCCGCGACATATGTCAGTTTTTAAGTAACACTGGCACTAAAAATATAAAAATACAATCTAAAAAATATGTATTATTTTATAAAAAATAGTAAACTTTTAATATTTAAATTGGAATTTATTTTTGCCCTGGTTCTCCCCTGTAATAATGAGGTACTGCAGTCGTAAATTAGTGCTAATTAATTTTGGAAATCTACTTTAATATTTATCACATTATTTGCCAGTTTACTCTATTTTATTTTAACGCTTTTTAACACATTTTCCCGATTGGTTAAGTACGGAAAGACAATACACACACACACACACACACACACACACACACACACACACACACACACACACACACACACACACACGCACACACACACACACGCACGCACACACACACACACACACACACACACACACACACACACACACACACACACACACACATACACACACACACACACACACACACACACACACACACACACACACATACACACACACAATAGAGCCCAATAGGCTCAGGAATCTGTACACCTGTTGATTGACGGTTGAGAGGCGGGACCAAAGAGCCAGAGCTCAACCCCCGCAAGCACAACTAGGTGAGTACAACTAGGTGAGTACACACATACACTCCAGTCAGGGTAGGTAACAAATGGAATGCATTAAGTAGTGTTGTGGTGGAGGCTGACTCCATACATAGTTTCAGATATAGATATGATAGAGCCCAATAGGCTCAGGAATCTGTACACCAGTTGATTGACAGTTGAGAGGCGGGACCAAAGAGCCAAAACTCAACCTCCGCAAACACAAATAGGTGAGAATGAATCATTCTAAAATGCTCTGATGAAGGCGAATTGAGCCGAAAACGCGTTTAGAATTCTCTATTTTTCACATGAGGTTTTTCCGCACACTTGGATCAATGCTTTTGTGATATTATCGTTGTTGCATATTATATATGTAGGTGGTATCCTCCTCTCTTTCCCTCCCCACCTTTCTTCCCTTACATTTCCCCTCTCCATCTCCCAATCTCCCCTCCTCTCACCTCCTTTCTTCACCCTTTCCATTCCCTCCACCTGAGCTCCTTGTACCTCACACCAGCAGGACTGGAGGGCGAAATGACTGACGTGCGTGAGAGACCATCACCCGACAAAGCATCAAAATTCTACGGAAACCACGACCCCTGATTTAATTTCAGACGTCATGAAAATTGCATGGGGGATTTCCCCATGGCTGCCAATATTTCTTAAAGTATAGCACTGGGGCCGACTGGTTGGTTTACGACACTCCCATACCCCCTGTGATTCATCCTGCAACGTTGACCTCCAGCCTTGAAGAGACGGATAAACAGACGTTCTTTTATAGCTATAAATAGTCCTCCTGGACCTCGGGCATGGCGATAGTTTAAAGGTATACATTGATACTATGAACAGCGATATATTAATAGCGATACGCTGAATTATTATACAGTTACAGGGCTACGACGGAAGATAATAAATTTTCAGGGATACGAAAAAAAAGGCGATAAAATTATTGGAATAAGATGAAAGGCGATATATTTCCCAGCGGTACGACGACTAGCGATATATTCGCGGGTTTAAGATGGAAGATGTATTTCACACAGATATGGTGAAAAAGCGATATATATTTATGTATAGATTCACGCAGGCTGATGGCTATACACCCTCGCTTGTGGCATAGAGTTAGGAAAGAAGAACCCTCTCTCTTCTCTTCTAGAGGAGGAGACACAGACTTCTAGAGGAGGAGACAGAGACTTCTAGAGGAGGAGACAAAGATTGGTGAAGATCCTTTATGTATGGACAAGTGAGGAAGATTTGCCATTCAACGCTTCGCCAAATTTATCCCAGACGGATTTCTCCAGATATTTCAGGTGGATTTCTCTAGATATTCCAGACGGATTTCTCTAGATATCCCAGACGGATTTCTCCAGTTATCCCAGACGGATTTCTCCAGATATTCCAGATGGATTTCTCTAGATATCCTAGAAGGATTTCTCCAGTTATCCCAGACGGATTTTTCCAGATATTCCAGACGGATTTCTCTAGATATCCTAGACGGATTTCTCCAGTTATGCCAGACGGATTTCTCCAGTTATCCCAAACGGATTTCTCCAGTTATCCCAGACGGATTTCTCCAGATATTCCAGACGGATTTCTCTAGATATCCCAGACGGATTTCTCCAGTTATCCCAGAAGGATTTCTCCAGTTATCCCAGACGGATTTCTCCAGATATTCCAGACGGATTTCTCTAGATATCCCAGACGGATTTCTCCAGTTATCCCAGACGGATTTCTCCAGTTATCCCAGACGGATTTCTCCAGTTAATTCCATGCCGTCACACAAATACTTCCTTATTAAAATACAAGGACTCAACAAAATATTGACTTACCTCCTACTCTGTCTCCTTGAATCAGCTTGTTCCTTTTTCCCTACTTCCCGTATTTGGTTGCAACATTCTTCACTCCTCCGGTCACGTACCTGTGGGGTAAGGGGGATCAAATTGACGATATTTCCGGTGTGTTTGGTGGCGAGCTGATAGCTGCGTATAATCGCCACCTCCATTATGTTTCCCCCCGCCGGCGCCTAATATAGTCTCAGTTTAACACAGAGAGAGAGAGAGAGAGAGAGAGAGAGAGAGAGAGAGAGAGAGAGAGAGAGAGAGAGAGAGAGAGAGAGAGAGAGAGAGAGAGAGAGAGAGAGAGAGAGAGAGAGAGGGAGAGGGAGAGAGGGAGAGGGAGAGAGGGAGAGGGAGAGAGGGAGAGGGAGAGGGAGAGGGAGAGAGAGAGAGAGAGAGAGAGGGAGAGGGAGAGGGAGGGAGAGGAGAGGGAAATATACAGCCAACAGGTGCCGGGTTCCTGAAATAGAGAGACGGGGAGCGATTTGGCGATTGGGGTGGATGCAGGGTGTATTATGCTTCCCTTACTCAGCTTCAACCACCACCACTACCACCTTCACTCACTCGTTTGCACTCGCTCAATCACTCACCCCATTCACTTACCGTTATTCACTTGCCACTCACACAGTCACTTACTGATCCACATCAAATGTCATCACGATATTCTGGGTTCCAAGACACCATTTTCTACGCTAAATATTAAGCATTTTCACATAAGAAAACAAACAATGACTCTTCGCTGTCTCGATACAGTTTCGACTCCAATTTGAGCCCATCTTCAAAACATCACGTAAACTTGCTTCAACTAGCCAATACTGTGAATGGTCTGTTGATGTATACGGAAATATATGTGTAACTGGCTCATTAATGTTGGTACTTAGCAAACGAATTCTTGAGTTAATTATGCCTCTGTAAACTTGTCCACTAATATTCACAGGGAGGGTATGGAGGTTCACTATCATTCACAGAGAGGGTATGAGGGTTCATTACCACTCAGAGGGTGAGAATGGCATTCATTATCACTCACAGGATGAGTATGAAGTCCACTACTTCTTATAGGATGAGTAATAATTTCGTTCAATTATTATGAGTGCATAATAATTGAACGAAACCAACTGTTCATTTATTTCATAATCCACAGCTTATTACGTTCGATTTTTCCCCGAATATTGCTTCGTTCACTTCCCATGTTCAAAACACACCTCTAAATGTTTCACCTGCATAGTGTAAATACAAATATTTACAAATAAATCGAAAACGCCTAACCTATGAATATATATAATCATTTCCCCTTCTTACCAACCCCTCGCTGTGCCCTCCTCCTTCTTCCTGTGTGTGTGTATCTGGAGTAGGAGGAGTCGGCGCATGGACAGTCCTGTGGCGGGGCCGTGGATCACAGTGATGCAGGGCTGCCCTCAGGAGCTTCCCGTCTCGAGAGCTCATAAAAGCAGCATTATGGGGGGCCGGGCCAAAAGGCTATTGACATGTTAACTTTATGAGTGTGGGGGTGATCCTGTAATTGAGCAGGCAAGGAAGCGTTGCGAGGGGCAAGACATACGGGGACAGGCGAAGCCCTCTTCCTATAACAGGGGTTTCTGGCTGCGCTTACCTAGTTGTGCTCAGGGAAGGTTAGACTTAAGCTCCTGGCCCTCGTCAAGATTCTAACCACTGGTGAACAGATTCCAGAACTGTTTCGGTTCTCTTGTCCTCATTTGATCCGTGAATTAAATTTATTTCCACTATTTTGCTCCTTATAGTGAGTTCTTACATAACAGTTTGCAGAACAATGCTTCAGCTCATGGGCGCTGGCTTTACACAGTCTAATGCTTTGATTTCCGATACAGTTCTTTCTTTCCATTTATCCTCTTAAAGCCGTGGATAAAGGAAGACTTTATTATTTAGACTTCCAGTTCGTCTCACTTGCTGCCCTAGTGAGGCTTGATAACTGCATACTCTGCTTGAATACTTTACCACTGAGTTTATTACTGAACAGCTAACTCTTGGACGTTTCTGTTTGAGACTGTTCCGTACGTTACTTAGTCGGTTGGTTAAGGTTAGTACGTTATCCAGTCGGTCGGTCGGTCAGCCAATCAGTACATTATATAGCTGGTGGGTCGGTTAGTCAGTCATTAAGTCAGGATGTCAATCAGCCCTCTAATGGAACCCGCAGCGGTCATCTGCTCACAGCTGCAGCTCAGAGGACCACCTGACACGCTAAATAGACTTCCTGCATGAATGGTAATGACGTGAGTGGGATGTTGGGCACGACCCTTGGAGCTAGATAAGGGGAAGGGAATAGCGTTGTTTGCCTACTGAGGGGAGACACACCCAGCCCAGCGAGGGGAGTCTCTCAACGGCGTGTGAGAGGACGACCAAGGGGACGCCCAAGGGGACGTTTCTTAAGTAAACAATACTAGATAGAAAGCTTCCTTTTGGGAGAGTTAACGTGTTCGCTGATTCCTTTTCTTCTCTTTAGCTTCTTAATCTCTTACATTTCTTCCAGAGATGGAAGATTGCGACGATGTATAGTTTTATGAAAACAAATTTATAAGTGTAATTTATTATCTCTGTCCCAAACGTTGGACAAGAGAACATAGACGAGATCTAAAGGGTTGCCCTTTGATCCATGTTTGTGGAGAGGCATATTTTTTGTCTGTGACATCGGGGCAGGAAAATAATTCGGTGCGGGTGTTGACAGGATCTATTACTGCTGTCTGGGGAAGTGGGTTGGTGGGGTTACCCTCCCTGTCACCTGTCTGTCAGGTCTCCTAGTCCCCACCATCTGTTTTGACCGTCTCCGAGTCCCCATCACATATGTGGCCAGTCTGTTAGTTCCTATACCGCCTGTTCTGCCCGTCACCTAGTCCCCGACCACCTGTCCTGTCGTTTGTTGTCACTACCACCTGTCCTGCCCGTCTTCTGGTACCCACCATCTGTCCTGTCTGTCTCTTAGTCCCCACCATCTGTCCTGACCACTTCCTAGTCACCTCCGGAGAGAAGCATAAAACGGGTACTCAGCCATAAGTGATTGCAATCTTACCAATCCTTTCAGTCGCAGATAAGCCTATTGCATCGCCGCCCCCCCCCCCTCCTACCCTCTTGCTTCTCTTGAAACAATGGACGGAGTAGGCGAGGAGTCACAATAACGTGGCTAAAGTATGTTGACCAGACCACACACTAGAAGGTGAAGGGACGACGACTTTTCGGTCCGTCCTGTCGATTGTGAGAATGGTCCAGGACGGACCGAAACGTCGCCGTCCCTTCACCTTCTGGTGTGTGGTCTGGTCAACAATGAACAGAGTTAGTAGCCTCGACAACCTCCTTTCTCTGGTCATTCCCCTTTGCTCACTACTCTTACAGTGAAGACAGTGCTTCCTTCCGTCCATACCGTGACGCTGCTCCTCACTTCCTTATGAGGCTTCACCTAATAATTTACTTTGAGGATAATCTTGTTCTTCGCGTAAGAGATAATCACATAAGATATGGAGATGAATTAGTATTGATTTTAATTATTAGCACAGTTATAGGAAGGGGCAATAAACATTTACGTAATTCTATGACAGAACTGGGCTAAGGATACTAAATGAAAGAGGAGAGGTTATTTTATCCCATGAATGACTTTCTTGAATGCTGAGTTTTAATACATCATGGCTCACAAGTCCTAATAATTATAAAGGATAATAGATTTAATTCTCAGAGAAAGGATTGGGTACTGAGGCACATGCAAGTCCTGGAATATTCCTCTAGCAAGCTCCACTATCAAGACTTATTTACCCCACATAGACCCCACTCCCACACACACACACACACACACACACACACACACACACACACACACACACACACACACACACACACACACACACACAGGTGGAAACTGAGTGCCCAAATGAGCCACAGAGATATTAGAAAGAACTTTTTTAGTGTCAGAGTGGTTGACAAATGGAATGCATTAGGAAGTGATGTGGTGGAGGCTGACTCCATACACAGTTTCAAGTGTAGATATGATAGAGCCCAGTAGGCTCAGGAACCTGTACACCTGTTGATTGACAGTTGAGAGGCGGGACCAAAGAGCCAGAGCTCAACCCCCGCAAGCACAACTAGGTGAGTACACACACACACACACACGGGTCTGGGCCACACTGGTGTTCTCTCTACCACGCAGAGAATTGTCTGGTAGACCCATTGTGAGTCTTATAAATTAACTACCATGGGGTGTAAAGACCGATAGATTTAGAGTCTGAACCAGTATCTACTTGGTTCAGACTCTAAATCAATTAGCCCATAGCTAGGGAGGCCTACAGATTATATTGGCCTGTCTCATCAGATGTTCTTACGGTGGGAAGTGCTTCGTGGTGGGCATTTCCAACGTTTCCGACGAGTAGATCCAAGCTCTTAAGCCACCAGCTGTGTAGGTGGGGCATGTCATCTTGGAGTGATCTTTCTAGCAGTGGGACTTCTAACAATTCGATGGTGTTCCACACCCTGGTGGTGTGGTGTTGTAGTCTGGTGTTGAGTGGTTGTGTGTCCATGAGTTGATGGAGCTCCTGGATTGTCTGGTCATGCGGTGGACGGTGTTTTTGTTGCTCTTCTTAGTGCCTTATGTTGCACTACTTGTAGTTTGTACATGTTAGTTTACGGTATGGAGGGTTGCTGGAGGGTAGTGAAGATGCGGCCAGAGTAGAGCCTTGTGGTAAGTGTAGCTGTGTGTTCGCGCTCAGGCTACGGAATCATCTCACTATTCCTAAGGCTGTTATCCCTTCCCCACCCCCTCCATGCCCAAATAACTGACATACCCATCACCATCCCTACCCCTCCACCAGAATACCCCCACCCCAGCATCGCCCCTCTCACTCACTAACACAACCTTCCCCTCTCTATTTGATGCTCTGTTAATTGTGATATCGCTCTCCCTTCCCCAGGTGATTTTTGTAATCAAACTGCAATAATATTAACCATTTATTCTCGTTACAATACGTCTCTCTCAGCGACTCAGTGTTCTACCCTCTCGACGCTCAATTACCATCAATGTTTGCTCTCTAATCAGTAATACCAGAGGAAAGATTGCGTTAGCGCAATTAACATTGTTATGATCCGTTACAGAAATGCACTTAAAAGGCATTTTTGGTTTCAATAAATGCTTAAACGAGCTATTTACCATCATTCAATTTCCGTCCAGCCTAGACTCGTGAGTCTGGTCGGCAACCAATCATGTGGCTGGTTTCGAATAAGCTAATTCTTAACTTTCTCAATAAACTCCTGTGACTATATATAAAACTGGCTCATGTCAGATGTGTCACATACACGTAAAGCAAATCCTTGTTTTACCCCACGTTCTCTACAAACCATTATTTAAGGAGAGCTATAACCCAGCTGAAGGTAAACCATTCTTCATCAAGTTACTGAACCTTTCTTGTTTACATACATGCTTAGTTATCTTCCCGCTCCCTCCCCGGCGGCGCCCTTGTTAATGGAGGTGTGGGTAATCCTCCCCCGACCGCACCAGCACGAGTCTGGCATTCCCGCTTCTCTGTATCACGAAGTCAACATTTGCCTTCCACTCGCTCACCTCGTTTCACTTAGTGGGTTGCCATCTCTTGTTCGCTCTCCGCCTCTACGGAATTATCCAGGTGAGGCAACATCCCTTACTGCCCCCACCCCCACCCCCTTATTCAAGCCACCATGAAAATGCATTTCTGGTGTGTCTAAGAACCTAAATTCATTGCAGTATTACTATACATGATTGTAGTATGCGATTATTGCATAATTATTATCCACACAAGTGTTGAGACAATTGACTAGGATCCCGTGCCTAGCGAGGATGTGTTCAGTCACTCCTGGCCGCGTACCGGGTCCCTGGATCCCCTGGTCAGGTCCCTGGACCCCCTGGTCAGGTCCCTTGCCATTAGGGGCTCATTGATTGTGGAGCGACCCTGCTGGCGTCCTGGGGATCTCCGTAATGAGTATTATTACGCCTCCACCGGCCATTGTCCGCCGCTGTAATTCGACCGTGGCCGAAGTAGTAACTGCAGGGCGCCCCCCTCCCCCTTTTCTTCCCCAACAGCTCCCAATGGGGGAGTGGGGGAGTGCTGCGTCAATACTTTCCCTTCCCTTTCGAAGGTCGTCAACTGCTGATGATCCATAACATCGGAGGAGACGGTGAAGGCGACCGCTTGTACTTCCCGGGTCGTTAACCTTAATGATCAATCAAAGCCAAGAGGGAGTCGGAGTGAACTACGTGATAGAAGAGCGGGCAATCTTTCTGTACCAGGAGATTATAGAAAGTGGAAATCCGTTAAGGGGAGGAAGTATGCACGCAGGGAGGCAGTTGACGACGCCGCTCCAGACGAAGGACAATGTCAGTGTTCGTTCTCATCCGAGGACCTCCCGGCGATGAAGACTTGCCGATGGGACTTCGAAGTCGTCACCGGGAGACACTGTCGATTCACAACGATACTGGTCGATTTTCCATCCACCTGGGCTGTGTGGATCTCGAACCTTGGATCCCATTCGTGCCAGGCCGAAGCTCACAACATTGTTCCAGTCGATTTTGTATTGGATTATTTGATAATTAATGTTTCAACGTCAACTGATGGGCTTTTGACGTTTATTCTGCCTTCACTGATGACAGTTTTAGCGCCAGCCTTTGCTAGTAAATTAATATGTATATCTACATTATATTATACATAATTATAATGATCACGTGATATGTTTTCATTGTGACACTCTTGTGTAAATAATGTATTGTAACTTATAAATGTACAACCAATTATGAATAATTTTTGTTATTTCAAAGTGACACTTTAGCAAGTGCTGCTATTTCTGATAGTGTTAACACTAATGCTACTAGTAACTGTTGCTTTATTCCTCAGCTTCATGCAGTAAAAATATTTGTCGTGTCTCCTTTTTCCTCTAATGCATCTGTGAATGTTGTGTGAGGTGTGAAACCCGTCCCATTATGTGACCTGTGTTTGTCGTGTATTGACCATTGTCATATAATTAGTCCTGACGTTTTTCAGACAACACTGTGTACTTCAAACACTGACCCAACACATACACACTTAGGAAAAGACAGGAAAGCGTCAGATTTCGGTATCAGGTATCAGGTGTCAGATTTTTGGTATCAGGTATCAGATTTTGGTATCAGGTGTCAGATTTTTGGTATCAGGTATCAGATTTTGGTATCAGGTATCAGATTTTGGTATCAGGTGTCAGATTTTTGGTATCAGGTGTCAGATTTTGGTATCAGGTGTCAGATTTTGGTATCAGGTGTCAGATTTCGGTATCAGGTGTCAGATTTCGGTATCAGGTGTCAGATTTCGGTATCAGGTATCAGATTTCGGTATCAGGTATCAGATTTCGGTATCAGGTATCAGAATTCGGTATCAGGTATCAGATTTCGGTATCAGGTGTCAGATTTCGGTATAAGGTATCAGATTTCGGTATCAGGTAACAAATTTCGGTATCAGGTATCAGAATTCGGTATCAGGTATTAGATTCCGGTATCAGGTGTCAGATTTGGTACCAGATTTCGGTATCAGGTATCAGATTTCGATATCAGGTATCAGATTTCGATATCAAGTATCAGATTTCGGAATCAGACTAATATCAGGTCGTGTCGCTTGCCTTTCTTTTCAATGGGATACCCAGCGGTGCTCGGGTCGTCCCGGTCTTCTCTGTCTCCGTATCTGTGTTTCCCTGTCGCACTGCGTCTCTGTCTCTCTGTGTCTGTCACTAAGTGAGGCATTGCACACGTTTAGAACGCGTTGGTGAGAAGTGTAAATAAAATGAGGGATTGCACGTTGGCCGAGGTCACGGGTTATTCATGCCCGTGCCATCTCTTGGTGCTTAATTGGTGGCTTAAAAATTGGTGTCACCATGATGCTTTCCCTCTGCTAAGGATACAGAATTATTCATGGATTTTTTTCATAATTTTCCCGATATCACTGCGTACTGTTTCACGATATTGTCCGAACAAATAATTATTTGTATTATGTTTTGTTTATTTGGGGATTGTCGAGCTGGTAGCAAGCAGGTGGCAATTTCCTGATTCGTCACTGGGGTCAATATAAGGTCATGCCATGTTATTCTCTTTTAAACGGTGCCAACCTTGTCCCGCTCATGTTGGCCACATACCCAATAGCAATTACAGTGAAAAAATGAATGAGGCTAGCCCCAAGAGTCTGGCCTCCAACTTTGAACAGACAGACTGAAAGATAGACAGAAAGATAGCAGACAAACATTCTAATTTACTGACAATGATGTTTGAGTTATTGATTTTCAGTCCCGTTATTTTGTATTTACTCTCTGGCGTATTATAATAATTACGTGTTATGTTATTATTATCAGATTTCTTGTGTAAATGAATAATAAACTTAATTGCTAGATGTATTTACGTCACCACGAAGACCAATACAATACCTGCAGTCTATCAAGACCCTGGAACCTGATGTCTGCTTGCTGCTAAGACACTAGCATAAGAAATGATATGCTTGTAGGGTCGAGCGACAGCTCTTAAGCCTCGCCTTTCGACAGTCAGCTGTTCAATAAAATGACTCTTTTTAACTCGCTTTTCCAATAATTACATTTATAATTGTGTATTACATTCGCCTCGACCATTTTGTTCATCTATTTGCTTCTTCAGTTCCAATTACGTTCCGCAGTTTAACTGTTCATCGCTCTGAACATTGCTTCTCTATCTACTTAGTCAATTCCACCTAGACTATTGTGTCGTAATCATGTCTGACCCGTTCCTTCTTTTCGTCCAGTGTGCTGAGGTCAGGATCCTTCAGTTGTTGTTCATAGCTCAGTCCGCTAACCTCAGGGACGAGCCTTTTTTGCATATATTTGAACTTTTCATTTTTGTGTGTGTGTATTTCTTTAGGTATGGGTTTCATACCGTGGCCACAAACACAGGAATGGGTCTAAAACAGGTTATATGAAGCGCTCAGATAGCTTCTTTGTCTAAATTCCATGAACCCCCCACTAAGATTCACCCGGAAGCTTATAACATCTCCACTGAGCGAACACAACCTAGCGTGTTGAGCAGCATGTTAAGCAGCATGTTAAGCAGCAGGTTATACATAACATTACACTAATTGATCACTGGATCCACTTCCCACTTCTAACAGCACTGGGACGGCCGCATGATCATTTATCCAGTTCTAACTGAATCCTTTTTTTTCAAGTTAATCATTCTCTTGATAATATCCAGAGATCGGGATCCCCAAATTCCTCTCTATCCTCGACTAAGTTCTTCCTGTTGTCCCTCCTCCACTTCTCGAGTTAGATGCCGGGTCAACGGGCAAGCTAAACAGAGTTCAACAGATTAAATCTGGGGATTTAGATCAAGAAACGTCGTCATGTTTATGTCTCCTATATACAAAATCCCAGACACAACAGAATATGACCTCCACCCAGACACAACACAATGTGACCTCTGGCTTCGTTCAAGATACCTTTTTCTCTGAGGGGATTTTCAACATTTGTTTCCACGGCCTCGAAATACAGGTTGCCAGTGCCTCTCTCTCTCTTCACCAAGACAAACCACTCTGTCTCCCCCTCTCTCCACCTAAATATATGCCATAAATCTTGTAGTAACGTGAGCTCCACCTCCCACATTTCAAGAATTAACTCGAAAAGGACAAAGTTCGTCAATATCCATTTATCTGAGAAATATTATAGATAAATGGATATTGGTGATATTATAATGTCATAGCGTCAAATTTTCACTAAAATCATCACCGGCGTTTACCAGAGCATGGTTATATATATATATATATATATATATATATATATATATATATATATATATATATATATATATATATATATATATATATATTGGAGCGGAGTCTTGAGGTGGGTAGAATATAGTTGTGCATTAATTGGCATTATATATATATAATGGTAACTCACTAAACCTCTTTTCTCACAAATTTGTGTCAGAAGTACTTTTGATGCTTCGAACATGATACCTTCCAAAATACATTTTGCTTTAGTTGACGTAACGATTATAATGACCGTGGTTGAGATTGTAGTGATTGTGTCTCGTAAGGCCCATAACTACTCTCCCCCCACCACCACCAAATCCACCCCCCCCTACTTCCACTACTACCCCCCCCCCACGACCAATCAACCACCATCACCACAATTACTCCCATAACTAAACGACTACCACCACCACCACTACCACAACGATTACCTAGCCACCACACACACGCGCGCGCACACACACACACACACACACACACACACACACACACACACACACACACACACACACACACACACACCAGCCCTAGAAGGGAGTGTTTGCCCGCGCTCCGGTGGGTGTCGAGAGGCACCCGCCCCGCTAAGAGCAACCGCCAGCATTCATCAACACGCTCTTCACAATTCCAAAGAGCGTGATTATTTTTTTCCGCTGGTTGGATTGATAATTTGATGATCGAGAGTGGAAGGGAGGGAGGGAGGGAGGGAGGGAGGGAGGGAGGGAGGGAGGGAGGGAGGGAGGATGGAGGGGGGGGGAGGGAGGATGGAGGGGGGGGGGAGGGGGGGACTTCATAAAAGGCTGTGAGTTGTGTGCCTACTGGGGGGGTCTCCGTGGGTGAATGGGAGTCGGGTTTCTGTTTTGTTGAAACGACGTGATCTGCCCCAGGTGTGAGAGGATGACGAGCAGTGTGTGTGTGTGTGTGTGTGTGTGTGTGTGTGTGTGTGTGTGTGTGTGTGTGTGTGTGTGTGTGTGTGTGTGTGTGTGTGTGTGTGTGTGTGGTGTGTATTTGTGTATGATAGGATTCCCTACAACACCTGCCTCCTCCATCTTAACATGACTGGTGGAAACAGGGAATTAAATGATACATCCGGGACATTTTGATCCAAAATATCATCGTACCCAGAGAATCCCCGGTACGTAACCCCGCTTAATTAACCTTACAGTCGTAAGCCAACGACGCGGGCTGGTCGGTAGAGCGACGACCTCGCTTCATGCAGGTCGGCGTTCAATCCCCGACCGTCCAAGTGGTTGGGCGCCATTCATTTCCCCCCCTGTCTCATCCCAATTGAATTAGTAATATCCTTGCTTGGATCATAGAATTCAGTCAAGGTTATTAAGCATGATTTTCCCCTCCCTGAGGCAGTGTTGTGCTTCTGTTATAAACATTTACTCTCTCTAAATGCTCTACAACAGATTTGATAAACAGAAAAGGCACGGCTGAATATTTGAGTCTGCCAATTAAGATCCTCTTGAGCAGAATAAGGTGAGTGGGAAGGAGAGAGTATGACACGTCACCGGAGGAAGAGGGGAAAGTATCAGTGTGAATTGCCCGAGCGGAGGAAGAGGGGAAGATATCAGGAAGATATCAATGTGTACTGCCACGTCACAGGAGGAAGAGGAGGAATGGTACAGTTCGTCAAAGAGAAGCAGCAGAGACAGAGCGAGAGGGGAAGGCATCGGTAACTCACACACACACGCCTCTCGCCTTCACGGCAAAGTAGGGGTGGGGGGAAGATATCAGAGAGGGGGGAAGAGATATCTTCGACTCGACAATCGACTTGAGAATGGTCCAGGACGGACCGAAACGTCGCCGTCCCTTCACCTTCTAGTGTGTGGTCTGGTCAACATCAGAGGAGGGAATATCTTGACCGGTCACCGGCATATCCTCCGGTCCTGAACTCCAAAAGATAACACTTGCCGTCGGCGCTGTGAACCATGCACGGGTTAAAGAGGAGCACCCGATAACACCTTCACGAATGAACAAATACACTAGTTTTTTGTTATCATATAACCTAGTTGTGCAACTAGTTTGATCTGACTAAGTTGCATGCTATACAGCTAGTTAAGACCTCACTAGCATCATGATGCTCATGCAACATGTTCCATGAATGGGCATAAATTATCTTGTAAACATGATAGCCACAATGAATTCCAGCATTCAGCATCATCCTCATGCTGAGTGATCAGGAATACTCAGGCTCCGTGTTCTTCTAAGTATTTCTTAAGTACGTTCCCTAAGTACGTTTTCACGTGAGATTTGAAATATGACTGAATTCCACAAATTGGTCAGAAAAGCATTAACCAGCTGGATATATATATATATATATATATATATATATATATATATATATATATATATATATATATATATATATATATATATATATATATATATATATGACAATGTCAGACCACGGAGGAAAAATTAAACAGGAATTTCCTTAAGTACTTTCGTATATTAATACATCTTCAGAAGGAGTCAATATTAATATACGAAAGTACTTAAGGAAATTCCTGTTTCATTTTTCCTCCGTGGTCTGACATTGTCACATTTTTAATCACGTGTTTACTTTCGTGATATACACACACATATATATATATATATATATATATATATATAGAGAGAGAGAGAGAGAGAGAGAGAGAGAGAGAGAGAGAGAGAGAGAGAGAGAGAGAGAGAGAGAGAGAGAGAGAGAGAGAGAGAGAGAGAGAGAGAGAATGTCTATATAAGGAGCTGAAACACTATTAAAGCAGCGAATTCAAAATTCAAATTGCGAAACATTTTAGACTTAGAGAGAACATAACAACATCATGGACTCTGCAACAGGCGAGTGGAACAAGGTGCCGTGAGCGACAATACTGAGAGAATTCCGCTAAAATAAAAAATAATAGGTTACTGAAAATAAGTGTAAACAGGACCTTCCTTGCACGAGTCAATCGGCCACTTGCTGTGTGTCTATGTTCATTCAGGGTTGTGAGGGAGCAACCCGTTCTCGCAAATTTAATAAGTCAATATTGACTTATTAAATATGTGCATAGGTGACATACTTAACATAATAGATACCCTTAAAAAGATTCATAGAAAACACCGACCTTACCTAACCTACTTAGTATGTTAAGATAAGCATCTTATTGCTTCGTAATTACAATTATTACCTAACCTATAATAGGTATAGGTTAAATAATAATTGTAATTACGAAGCAATAAGTTGCTTATCTTAAGATACTAACAAGGTTAGGTAAGGTCGGTGTTTTCTATGAATCTTTTTAAGGGTATCTATTATGTTTAGTATATCACCTATGCACGTAGTTAATAAGTCAATATTGACTTTACGAATTTGCGAGAACGGGTTGGAGGGAGGGGGTGGAGGGAGGAAGGGGTGAGGGAGGGATTGGTGGAAAGGGGGGGGGGGGGTTGATGGAGAGTCGGGGGGGGGAGGAGGAGAAGGAAGTGGGTGGAGGGGGGGATTCGTTGGTAGGGCTGAGAGTTTTGGGTGAGTGTTAGAGTGGATGAGTATAGGTGGGTGTAGGTGGATGAGTGTCAGTGAAGCGAAGTGGGATGGATGAGGGCAGCAGTGGGTGGGAGTAGAGGACGGAGTGGGTGGGTGTAGAGCACGGAGTGAGGGGTGGGTGTAGAGGGGGGAGTGGTGCGCCAGTATGCGAACAATGCCCCCTCTGTCGACCAATCTGTCTACAATGGATGGTGATGGGGTTTACCGGCAACACGCCCGCCTTCAATAGGAGGCGTGGGGACAGGGATAGAGGGGGAAGGGGGTGAGGGAGGACAAGGAAGAGGGGTCGGGGGGCAGCAAGGGGGGGCAGAGAGGGGGAAGAGGGCATTAGGGGGGAAGGATAACTGGGCAAGGGGGAGAGGGCGAGAGAGAGGGGAAGGAACAAGGGGGCGTGTATCATCTATGTTAAAGGTGAGGGTTGGTGGGAGGGAGGGAGGGAGGGTAGGGAGGACAAGGAAGAGGGGGGTCAGGGGGAAGCATCTCCCCCCTACTCATGACCACCTCTCCTGTCTCCCACACGGTCTTAACGTCAGCTAAAACTGTCAGAATACTAAATATCCACCAGACATTTTGATGTATAATGAGTGTACACAGCTTTCACTCTACCGTAGTTTACATACACTCGTCACCACTGGGATACTTCAACATACCTACATATCCGGGACGAAATATCACCTTCAAGCCTAGAATTCGTCCGGACTCTTGGCTCACAGCCACACACCACCCGGCCATCTTACGGGTCGTCGCAAAAGACGACCTGCACTGCTTCTCTACCACGGTCTTGGCTTTATAAAACAGACTCCTTTCGGAAGTTTTCGGGAAACTCTGCTCCTCGTAGATCCACTTCCGCCAAGTCCCAGGACAAAGTTCCTCTTAAAATCGAATGTCTTAAAATCACTATTCTTAGAAGCAGGTGTGGTAAGTGTTGAAGTGTAACCCGTCCTCCTAATAGAACGTCGCATTTTTTGACGTATATTTTACCTAAGGCCAAAAAACTGTCGTACTAGAAATTGGTAGCGGCTCGCGAAATGGACATATTGTCTCGTTTTCTATTTTGGGTCCTCTGGTAGGTTAGGATAAGGGCACTTTAATACGACAGTTTCTTGACGTCGAGAAACCTTAGGAGGAGGAGGAGGAGGACTGGCTGGTTTAAGACATCTGGTTCTCTTAGTTCCCAATAACGCGATCGAAGGAGTCAGAATCGAGGATGTAAACAAACTTTCTGAACTCAAAACTTAACATCCTATAGACCAGCACTCTATGATAAAAAGGTTTCGGCAGCCACCCCCGTCAACTACGGCAAGATGGGAACGAGGCTGAGTCTTGTGACCCCGCCCCACGACCGTAGTGTGTCAGCAAGACGCTACAGAGAGCATGTTATTGTTGTTTAAGATTAAGCTACTGGGAACAAAAAGTTTCCAAGTAGCACGGGCTATGGTGAGCCCGTAGTGGACTTACCTGGCACAGGAGCGGGACTGTAACTGTACAGAGAGCGATGATTGATTGATGAAGATTAAGCCACCCAAAAGGTGGCACGGGCATGAATAGCCCGTAAGTGGTGGCCCTTTTGAGCCATTACCAGTATTAAGAGCTGATACTGGAGATCTGTGGAGGTGCGACTGCACCCTGCGTGACGGGAGATGTCTCCCGAGTACAGAGAGCATCTTCACCGGAGCCATATACCCCCTCTCAGGTGCACTGTCTTAGGCTAATAGCAGCACCTCATCCCATAACAGCGTAAATGCTTGCTTGTTAGATTACGACTTCCACCCCTCGAGCTGCTACGCCACGTACGACCTCCTCCGCCTGCTTTATACGACGTACGACCTCCTCCGCCTGGTTAATACGACGTACGACCTCCTCCGCCTGGTTAATACGACGTACGACCTCCTCCGCCTGGTTAATACGGCGTACGACCTCCTCCGCCTGGTTTATACGGCGTACGACCTGCTTGGTGTGGTTTATAAAGTCTACGACCATCTACTTCCCTTTCCTTCCCATCTATCTCCCTTTCTTTTCTATCTACCTCCCTTTCCGTCCCATCTACCCCGCCCCCCCCCCTCCCCCAGTATTACCAACAACCATCACAACCAGCACTTACACTGCTCGCTAATTAGTGCGGGTCGTTGAACGTGTTCGCTGCCTGTTAATGTCCACTGGCTTCACCAGTTCGAAACTTCAACTACCGTTCACAATTCAACCTAATTATCGCTTGTTCTACAGTGTTCAAAATTTCATTTATTTTAAATCTGCTCTTTGAACAATGTACAATACTTGTTTTTTGTTCTCGGCGTTGTTCATTGCGGTTTTGGCTGTTCTTTGTGCGCTGCGTTATGTGTTCACGCTTAGAATGTTCTCCATCAAAACCGTTCGCTGCGTTTTGGTCGTTAGCGAGTGTTCAAGGAGGAGATGAACAGGTGTGGAGGGCACGTCCCTGGTGCCTTGAAGGCCCAGCACAGGGAGATCAAGGACATACGATAGCACATCACATCTTCAAGGGCATACGATAGCAAAGAAGAGGTCCGTAATTGATTTAAGTGCACACGAACTTGCCGAGTGCCTATATTGGTCCTATATCGAGGTAGTTTCTATTTATATCTGTTCAAACTCATGCATATATATGTATAACGTACGTTTGAAACAGTAAGATCCCTACAACTCCGTTACCGGGTAATTTAAAGCGTTCAATTCGTTCAATTCATGCGTTAAATTCAAGCGTTAACAAGTAATTTGTTCAATAAATCAACAAGCGGGTTTTCAAACTAATATTGTATCAAGTAACTGACCACTGAGACAATGGGAGCCTATTAGCGGACGCTAAGCCCTGTCACACAGGTAGATAAGAACACACACACACACACACACACACACACACACACACACACACACACACACACACACACACACACACACACACACACACACACACAGGGGCTTCGTAGCCTGGTGGATAGCGCGTAGGTCTCGTAATTCTGTGGCACGGGTTCGATTCCCGCACGAGGTAGAAACAAATGGGCAAAGTTTCTTTCACCCTGAATGCCCCTGTTACCTAGCAGTAAACAGGTACCTGGGAGTTAGTCAGCTGTCACGGGCTGCTTCTTGATGTGTGTGTGTGTGTGTGTGTGTGTGTGTGTGTGTGTGTGTGTGTGTGTGTGTGTGTGTGTGTGTGTGTGTGTGTGTGTGTGTGGTGTGGAAAAAAAGTAGTTAGTAAACAATTGATTGACAGTTGAGAGGCGGGCCGAAAGAGCAAAGCTCAACCCCCGCAAACACAACTAGGTGAATACAACTAGGTGAATACAACTAGGTGAATACACACACACACACACACACACACACACACACACACACACACACACACACACACACACACACCGTATAGCAAATATTCCCAGAACAAAACCTAAAATGCCTCTTTTTTTAAACACGCGTAAAAATGATACCATCAACAAAGTTACAATACAGAGAACCATAAATATACGCTGGAAAAAGGGTCAAAAAAGGGTGATGATATTATCACAAGTTACAATAGAGAGAACATAAATATATTAGACGCTTCCGCTGACGTTGACGTCACGCCGCAGAAGAGTGAAGAGTCCCGTTCACTGCAGAGAGACAAAAAACAAAAATATTCGGCTGTAATTGAGTTTAACGCGACGATATTTTCAACCCGGAGTGAACAACACACAGGGAACAAAACCAAGTATTGTGGTGCAATAACCGGGATCATCCAGCCTATAGTTGAGATTTTTCACGCGATGGTTTAAAAAAAAAAATTAAAAAATATTCCAGGGCACAGAAAGATCTCCGAGGGGTGGGGGGAGGGGGCAGAAACAATAACACAGCACAATGCGGCGCGCACGCCCCGTTTTCCCGCCAAATATCCTGTTTCATCAACCGGCTATTTGACACACCTGGTGCTACTTTTATTATCAGTGAAATTGAGCGCAATTGTAGTGTAATATGATTAGACTGGAAGAATTTAGATTGCAGTGATTTCGGTATGTCGACAGACGAGGAGGGTATGTTACATGCGATATAACGTGTTCTGTGCGCGGAGCTGTTAGACTCTTTTTATGTACATTTGTGTTCCTCCGTCTCCCTTCCCAAGCTCCTGGCTCGCGTGGTAATATTAGGCAATTAC
>NC_091200.1:17180906-17278406 GCF_040958095.1 Procambarus clarkii | reverse complement strand
ACAACATCTGAACACAATACATCTGAACACAATACATCTGAATGTCATACAAAATGTGAACCGTTTTTCAATGCCAATTAAATTAAAAACATTAAATTAAATTAAAACACTAAAAACATCCTGTTTTTAATTTTGTCGCTGTCAGTTTGTATATATTTTTTTATATTGATATTGTAGATTTTTAAATCTTTCGCGCCTACAAATATAGATATTATTTCATTCATCCATTTAGGCTTTCTATACCTATACATCTATTTATCGGTCTCTCTGTTTCCTTTACCTTTTTTCTATCTCTTGCTTTCTCCTCCTCTCCTTTCCTCCGTTTTCTTCGATTTCCTATTCCTCTGTTTCACTCTCCCTGTGCTCAAAACTCACCCTGCTACTCTCTACCATCTCGCCCCATTTATTCCTTTCCCTCCCTCTTCCCCTCACTCCTTTTCCTGCTCCTCCCAGCTTCTTCCCCCATTTGCTAACCCCTCTCTTCCCCCCTTCATGCTCCTTGTCCCCTTATTCTCTTCTTCATGCTCCTATTCCCTCTCTCCCATGGCGCTCCACCCATGGTGGATCTTCCTTCTCCCATCCTGAGAGGCATGCCTCTCTCCCAGCCCGATGCGGTCCCTGCCTCTCACCCCTCCCTCTCCCTCTCATCTCTCCCTCTCCCTCCAAGGCCACGCTCCTCACCCTGACTGGTGCGTCTCCCTCCTGCTGGAATTCATCAGCTGGGTCAACACAGGTATTGGGTTGACCAGGCAGGAGACAAGAACCAGGAGTGCCAGCGAGTGCCAAGGTGCCAAGGGCCAGTACCTGCCCACCGCTCCTCCTCCACTTGACTACATCCACTCCTCGCATATATATATATATATATATATATATATATATATATATATATATATAGAGAGAGAGAGAGAGAGAGAGAGAGAGAGAGAGAGAGAGAGAGAGAGAGAGAGAGAGAGAGAGAGAGAGAGAGAGAGAGAGAGAGAGAGGGAAGAAGAGAGAGAGAGAGAGAGAGAGAGAGAGAGAGAGAGAGAGAGAGAGAGAGAGAGAGAGAGAGAGAGAGAGAGAGAGAGAGAGAGAGGGAGAGAGAGGGAGAGAGAGGGAGAGAGAGAGAGAGAGAGAGAGAGAGAGAGAGAGAGAGAGAGAGAGAGAGAGAGAGAGAGAGAGAGAGAGAGAGAGAGAGAGAGAGAGGGAGAGAGAGAGAGAGAGAGAGAGAGAGAGAGAGAGAGAGAGAGAGAGAGAGAGAGAGAGAGAGAGAGAGAGAGAGAGAGAGAGAGAGAGAGAGAGAATTGGGTTTCAGGCTCGCTGAGACCGCCAGATACCCAAGAGCAGCAAGTTTCCAGGTTTCAGCGCCTCATTGTGGCGATCCAGAGGGAAGACGTAGGAGATCTCCGCATGTCTTAACCTTTCATTGTATCCACTAACGTATAACCTTCGAATATCTAATAAAGAAAAACAAAACATGAAAGAAGTGGGGGTTGGAGGGGTAAGACAAAATAACATGGAGACAAGGGAAGGACATAGAAATTACCTGTAATGCTTTGTGTGAGTTTTTTCTCCAAGGCTGTGAGTCCCTTGAAGCACGACCCTCCAGTCAGTTAACAGTCAGGTTCCCAATTGCTGTTGAGTAAAAAAAGAGACGAACAGTTGTTACGGGTTGGCTACTTGAGAATGATCAATTAATGGTAAAATAAATGACGTGTGGAATTCAACCCCAGTAAATGCAAGGTTCTGAGAAGAAAAACACATAAGAGAAATAAGTAATTATCAAAAAGAAGGCACCAGGCCGGGAAGACTACGTAGCACCATCACATAACAAAAGACCACAGTTACAGAACCATCTAAGAGGCCATTAGAAACGACGGAAGTAGCCAAATCTTTCACATTCCATCTCCAGCGACGCAGATTCCATACGCAGCATCCGCGGCGAATATTACGCCGCGACCCTTCAGCACTCCGAGTGGAGTCCCGCTTAGGACTCTAAACACGCACCACACACCTTTCATTCTACCATTTATCCTGCACCCAACATCTCGTTTTTCATCATAGGAAATTGCAAAGGCAAATGGGCCCAAGTGGAGCTTGGAGGCCAAGAGGAGCCGCGGAGATGTAAAGATGCACTTGTGTGTGAGAGTAGTTAATTGGTGGAGTGGCCTAGATGAGTCGACGCTAACTCCATTTACGAATGAAAGAGAAAATGTGATAAACAAAGGCACAAGGGTCGGGTGTTAATTGCTTTTTGACCCCGACCATGCAAGCACAACTCAGTGAATACACACACACACGCGCACACACACACACACACACACACACACACACACACACACACACACACACACACACACACACACACACACACTACTAATAAAGCGGAAATGGAAGTTTGATGAGCTGGAAAATCCGGGTACCAATGAAAGCACAAGCTTCATACATGGAACTCTGACAGTGGATGGGAAGAAGATTGTAATCTTGATACTCTACAATCCCCCACCAAACAGTAGAAGGCCCAGGCAGGAGTACGAGGACAGCAACAAGACATGTATGGATGAACTGCAGAGGGCAGCAACTTTAGCGCATAGAATGAGAGCGAAGCTGCTGGTCATGGGGGACCTAAATCACGGAGAGATAAATTGGGAAACGAGGAATCCCCATGGTGGGGAGGAGACCTGGGGAGCGAAGCTGGTAGACGTTATTGACAGGAATTTTCTAACACAGCATGTGAAAGAAGATACTAGGGAAAGAGGAGGGGATACGCCCAGCCTATTAGATCTCATTATCACTCAGAATGTAGAAGACATCGAGCAGTTGGAACATGAAATACCACTAGGAGCTAGTGACCATTGTGTCCTAGTCTTTGACTACATGATGGAGCTTAAAATTGTGACCAAAGGACAAGAGGTCCGGGAAAGGAGACTTGATTACAGAAAAGGGGACTACAGAAGGATAAGGGACTACCTGGGAGAAGTGCAGTGGGAGGAAGAACTTAGAGGAAAAACAGTGCAAGGTATGATGAACCAAGTCATATTGAAATGCAAGGAGGCTGAAGATAGATTTATTCCAACAATAAAGGAAAAAAGCAGGAGGGAATATAATAACCCATGGTTTAATAGACAGTGTCAGGAAGCAAAGGTGAGAAGCAGGAGGGAGTGGAGGAAGTACAGAAGACAAAGGACAGAGGACAACAGGATTAGATGTAACAGAGCTAGGAATGATTACATTAACATAAGACGAGTGTCGGAAAGGAATTATGAGAACGATATTGCAGTCAAAGCGAAAAAGCAACCAAAATTACTACATAGCCATATAAGAAGGAAGATGTCGGTAAATGACCAAGTGACAAGACTGAGGAAAACAGAAGGGGCATATACAGAAAGCGACAAGGAAATCTGCGAGGTACTGAATGCAAAATTCCATGGAGTGTTCACAACCGAGCCTGAGCAGCTCCCATTGTTAGAAGAGATTACCCAAGATGAAAGACTATCGGATATAGAGCTGACAGCAGAGGATGTAATGAAACAGTTGACAACACTGGATGCAAATAAAGCTGTTGGACCAGACAAAGTATCACCGTGGATACTCAAAGAGGCAGCGCAGGCTCTCAGCGTGCCTCTGGCAATGATCTTTAATGAGTCACTTATGACGGGAGAATTGCCCAGTTGCTGGAAGGAGGCAAATGTTGTACCGATTTTCAAAAAGGGTGATAGGGAGGAGGCACTTAACTACAGACCCGTATCACTGACAAGCATCCCCTGCAAAATTCTTGAAAGAATAATTAGGCTAAGACTTGTTGAGCACCTGGAGAGCATTGGGTTTGTAAACAAGCACCAACATGGGTTCTGGACAGGGAAATCATGCCTAACAAACCTTTTAGAATTCTATGATAAAGTAACAAGGATAAGGCAGGACAGAGAAGGCTGGGCAGACTGCATATTTCTTGACTGCCAAAAGGCCTTTGATACGGTACCGCACATGAGACTGCTATACAAACTTGAGAGGCAGGCAGGAGTAAGCGGAAAGGCCCTAGTATGGGTGAAGAACTACCTAACAGGAAGGAGCCAGAGGGTAATGGTAAGGGGCGAAAAGTCGGACTGGCGAACAGTAACAAGTGGAGTACCTCAAGGATCGGTGCTGGGACCAATCCTCTTTCTAATTTACGTAAATGATATGTTTACAGGAGTGGAATCATACATGTCAATGTTTGCAGATGACGCAAAATTAATGAGAAGAGTTGTGACAGACGAGGATTGTAGGATCCTCCAAGAGGACTTAAACAGGCTGCAGAGATGGTCAGGGAAATGGCTACTGGAGTTTAACACCAGTAAATGTAAAGTTATGGAAATGGGATCAGGTGACAGGAGACCAAAGGGACAGTACACAATGAAGGGGAACAGCCTACCTGTAACGATTCGAGAAAGAGACCTGGGAGTGGATGTGACACCTAATCTAACTCCTGAGGCACATATAAATAGGATAACGACAGCAGCGTACTCTACACTGGCGAAAATTAGAACTTCATTCAGAAACCTAAATGAGGAAGCTTTTAGGGCGCTTTACACTGCCTACGTGAGACCCGTCTTAGAGTATGCCGCGCCATCATGGAGCCCCCACCTGAAGAAACACATAAAGAAACTGGAGAAGGTTCAGAGGTTTGCGACGAGGCTTGTCCCAGAGTTACGAGGGATGGGATATGAAGAGCGGCTGAAGGAACTGAACCTAACGACACTAGAGAAAAGAAGGGAGAGAGGAGATATGATAGGGACATATAAAATACTCAGGGGAATTGATAAAGTGGAAATAGATGAAATGTTCACACGTAATAATAACAGAACGAGGGGACATGGGTGGAAACTGGAAACTCAGATGAGTCACAGAGATGTTAGGAAGTTTTCTTTTAGCGTGAGAGTAGTAGAAAAATGGAATGCACTTGGGGAACAGGTTGTGGAAGCAAATACTATTCATACTTTTAAAACTAGGTATGATAGGGAAATGGGACAGGAGTCATTGCTGTAAACAACCGATAGCTAGAAAGGCGGGATCCAAGAGTCAATGCTCGATCCTGCAAGCTCATATAGGTGAGTACATATAGGTGAGTACACACACACACACACACACACACACACACACACACACACAAGTGGCTCCCAGAACTGAAGGGCAAGAACTACGAGGAGAGGTTAAAAGCATTAAACATGCCAAAACTAGAAGACAGAAGAAAAAGAGGTGATATGATCACTACATACAAAATAGTAACAGGAATTGATAAAATCGACAGGGAAGATTTCCTGAGACCTGGTACTTCAAGAACAAGAGGTCATAGATTTAAACTAGCTAAACACAGATGCCGAAGAAATATAAGAAAATTCACCTTCGCAAACAGAGTGGTAGACGGTTGGAGCAAGTTAAGGGAGAAGGTGGTGGAGGCCAAGACCGTCAGTAGTTTCAAAGCGTTATATGACAAAGAGTGCTGGGACGACGGGACACCACGAGCGTAGCTCTCATCCTGTAACTACACTTAGGTAATTACTTAGGTAATTACAAACACACACACACACTTATACACTAGGTCAGAGAATGTATAAGAGGCATTCCACCTAATATAACAGGTATAATTCCATTCCACCATTCCTCTCACCTTCCAGAGGGAGGTGAAAGGAATAGTGCAGCGGACACTGCAAGATCAGAGAAAGGGGGGAGTAAGCCACCTGATATACCTCAAGGTCTGGTCCAATTATAATGGTCAGCTTGCATGACGGCTCATCAGAGTGCCTACGAGATGTTGCAGAGTACAGTAATGGCCTCTACAGGTTGCAGAGTACAGTAATGGCCTCTACAGGTTGCAGAGTACTGTAGTGGCCTCCACGAGACATTCACATGTTTACTCTACTGATTTCGGAGACTCGTTCCGCCCGCCAGCTGTTTGCTCAGGAAGACAACACACTTGATTGCGTTCAGGTAAGATTACTCAAGCTTGTATTATTCACGGGAGTTCCTGTCTTGTGCTACCAGAAAGGGAAATACGTTAGTTGTGAAGTTTCTTGTTGGAGGGGTTTTGTTCATGGGTTAGCTAGTTGATCATTTAGTTGTGGATTTGCTAGATGGTTAGGACAGCTTGGGCCTCATGATATGCCCTCATATAATGAGGGGCAAGCTCTTGTCTTTGTTAATATAATTTTACACACTCTATAACACGTCCTACAACATCCACAATCTCTGCCACTCACACACACACACTTGGATTCCAAGAGAAATGTGCGTCACTGGAAACAGGAGACCTACCGGAAGGCTGGAAGACGGCTAATGTAGTCCCAATGTTCAAGAAGGGTGACAGGCAAGAGGCGTTGAACTACAGGTCAGTTTCCCTAACTTGTATACCATACAAGGTGATGGAGAAGATTATGAGGAAAAGGCTCGTATAACATCTGGAGAAAAGCTTTGTAACACACCACCAGCATGGGTTCAGGGATGGTAAATCGTGCCTCACAGGCATAGTAGAATTCTATAACCAGGCGAAAAAATTAGGCAAGAAAGAGAAGGGTGGGCAGGCTGCATTTTCCTAGACTGTCAGAAAGCTTTTGACACAGTACCTCATAAGAGGCCGTTACAAAAGTTAGAGAAACAGGCAGTAGTAAATGGTGAGGTACTCCAGTGGATAAGGGAGTATTTATACAACAGGAAGCAGCGAGTAAGTTAACGGGCTCACCGTAGCCCGTGCTACTTGGAACTTTTTGTTCTGAATAGTTGAATCTAAAACAACAACAACAACAACAACAACAACAGCGAGTAACTGTGAGGGGGAAGACATCAGAGTGGTGAGATGTCACCAGCGGAGTTCCACAGGGCTCTGTACTTGGACCCATCCTGTTTCTGATATATGTAAACGATATTCCAGATTCTTTTCTCAGTGTTTGCTGATGATGCAAAAATTATGAGAAGAATCAAGACAGATGAAGATAGACCAAGAGTACACAAACTAGAGGTATGAACTAGAAAATGGCTACTAAAGTTTAACTCAAGAAAATGTAAAGTAAATTAGGTGAAGGCTGAACACAAGGTACCATCTGCGAGGTGCAATCCTGCAAGAGTCAAATAGAGAGAAAGATCTGGGGGCTGATATCACACCAAACCTGTCACCAGAATCCCATAGCAAAAGAAAATCATCAGCGGCATATGCTAGCTTAACCAAGATAAGAACTGTCTTTAGAAACTTGTGTAAGGAATCGTTCTGGACCTTGTATATCACTTATGTCAGACCAATTCTGGAGTACGCAGCTCCAGCCTGGAGTCCATACCTAGTTAAACACAAAAAAAAAGTTAAAAAAGATTCAGAGGTACGCCACCAAACTAGACTCAGAACTGAGAGGCATGAGTTACGAGGAAAGGCTACAGAGCTAAACCTCACGTCCCTGGCAGACAGAAGAGTAATGGGAGACATGATCACCACCTACACCATTCTCAGGGGAATTAACAGGAAGGACAAACACAAACTATTTATCACGGGTGCAACACGGACAAGGGGACACAGGTGGAAACTTAGGACCCAAGTGAGCCACAGAGACATTAGAAAGAATTTGTGCAGTGTCAAAGTAGTTAACAAATGGAATGTATTAAGCAGAGATGTAGTGGAGACTCCATACACAGTTTCAAATGTAGATTTGAATGAGGCAAATAGGTACATGAATCTGTACACCAGATGATAGAGAGGCGGGACCAAAGAGCCAAAGCTCAACCACCGCAAGTACAACTAGGTGAGTACACACACACTCAGAGCAGCAGTAAGCTAGGGGAGAAACCCATTGGTAAAGGGACCCGGCTTCCATCTCAAGAAAGACCTATTATGGTACTTTATTTAGGCGAAGCGTAAGCATGTAGCATCACCCCAAGCGCCCTGGGACCAGATTCACTAAGCAGTTACACAACCACTTACGAACCTGTTCATCTTTTCTCAATCTTTGGCGGCTTTGTTTACAATAATTAAACAGTTAATGAGCTCCGAAGCACCAGGAGGCTGTTTATAACAATAACAACAGTTGATTGGGAATTTTTCAAGCTTGCAAACTGTTTAATAAATGTAAACAAAGCCGTCAAACGTTGAGGAAAGATGTACAGGTTCGTAAGTACTTGGGTAACTGCTTCGTGAATCTGGCCCCTGGCCCATGAGGCAATCCAATATTGGCGACCGTGCAGAAGACTTTGTTTACAAATGACGGAGAAACAGATGATTCTCATGCTCCTTGACACAAGGTAAACCTGTCTGATCAAAGCACAAGGTGCTGACGACGACACAGAGACACACAATAATATTTTACCAGTATATATAACGCTTCGCCTGTGAGGGCCTTCAATAAATCTGATTTGACAAAGCCCTTACCTGGGAGACGTGATCTAAAAATCTATCCTCAGGTTGTGTTGGTTCTCTACAAGGAGAGAATTACACCTTTTGTACATGAAAAGGTGTAATTCCCGATGAAACGTGATAGATAATTTAACGTGTACCAAAGTAGAACCATGGAACGCTTGGCTTATCGTACACAATATGTGGAACATCTGCGGGAAAAGTAAACAGATCTAAAAGAAATTTTCAGTTATTGAAAAACGACAAAGGAATCTAAGATTAAGCTGGAATAAGCAGCAAGCTTATAGAGGAAACAGGGAACTTAATTAATTAGAGTACGATTATAGATCGATTGAAATCTGCTAATGCTAGTTTTACGGTCGTTACCGAGACCGAAACTCCCAGGAAAGTGAACCTAATTAATTATTCGCACAATTATGCCACAAGCTCTTTTGTGGTAATATTGTGAGCTGGTGAAGGGACGCCACACGACCACTCACTCGCTCTAAACACGGCTGTGTATGGTGACACTAACAAGGTGAGAACACACACACACACACACACACACACACACACACACGCACACACACACACACACACGTAACCAGAACTGGAGCTACAAAGGATTCTGAAGGAAATAGTTGACTTAGTCTATAGCATCGTTATATTTCGTCATCGGGGGACTTATCGAGCCTCAAGCGCCAAGTGTGGAGCCTCAAGCGCCAAGTGTCGAGCGTGAAGCGTGGGGTCTCAGACGTCAAGAGGAACAGAGAGAAGGAACAGAATTATTAACCCCCATCACCCCCCAAGACATGGCAAGGTTCTGTATAAAACACGTCATAAACCACACTACCATAGAAGGATAAGTTAGCGGGAAACTCAAAACTGTTAAAAAGCATAAACGACCCATAAACAAAAATTACAAAAACAGAAAATAGAGGTTTTAATAAACATTGACATGAACTTCATAACACAGGAAAATGACTGAGCAGCGTTCTCAATATTGTGCATATGCAAATGCCTATGACACCGTTCCAAAATAGTACCACTGAGGAATTTAATTAAGCCTTATAGAGTGGCACTGAAGGAAAGAAAATTTGATGGCAAAAAAATAATAATAACTAAATTTTCAAGAAAGGATATATATGATATGGTACAGAGTAAGGGAGACCATGAAAAGGTGTATGATAATAATGCTCAATGGAAAAAAATTAAACAGTATTTAGCCTGAAAATAACGTGTTGTCAGGCGAGGAATTAGAGCTAAGAGCTCAGTGACTTAACCGTTAGAACAGAAGGAAGCTGGAGGAACTAAAACGAGTTGAATAATTAGTATTGATAATGAGACCGCAAGTTCCGTCAAGAGGACAGGAAGGGGACGAGAGTCAGTTCCGTCAACAGTAGAAGAACGACGGAGGAGACCTCTCCCCCATAAGACAGCACACACACTACGCAACAACAACAACAACAACAACAACAACAAAACAGCAGGTATCTAACCACACAACAGTAAACAGCAGCTGGTGCACGTGGATCAACAGCAGCTGGTGCACGTGGATCAACAGCAGCTGGTGCACGTAGATCAACAGCAGCTGGTGCACGTAGATCAACAGCAGCTGGTGCACGAGGATCAACAGCAGCTGGTGCACGTGGATCAACAGCAGCTGGTGCACGTGGATCAACAGCAGCTGGTGCACATAGATCAACAGCAGCTGGTGCACGACCTCTTTGAGTCTTTGAGGCCTCGTCTGTGTCGAACCGCTTGGGTTACATCACTTCAAGAATACATTTAAGACTGCTGGTATTCTTATTGTCGATTTTAGACAGAACGACAGACACAAGGTACTAGGGGGGGGGCAAAGCCGGTAGATCATCTAGTTCTACGTGAACTAGATGATCTACGGACGAATCTGTCTGCGTGAAAACAATTTTTGTTTGGAGGAAAGTTTCAACGAGGCAGAACGGAAAGTCATCCGTTTCACATGAAAATATCTCTTAACTGATGTCTGGTGTAACTGTCCGCAACTTTGAGAAGCGACAGGAAACTTAAGGTGTCTTGAAAGTTATGGGGGTGATATATGGCCTGGACATGTTCTAGAATACTCGGACCTTGTGTCGCTCTACTTCATATCTCTAAGAGCCGATACTGTATAGCTCTATACTCTATGTTACATATTGATATCTGGCGTAACTTTTCTATTAAGTTCTCGAATACAAGATACCTGTATTATATGTGTATTATACAGCTTAGTCTGCTACCTACACTTAGGTCGCCTGTGAGGTTTGTTAACTGGTAAGAAATGAGCTTATTTGCAACGTCCTCTCTCTCTCTCTCTCTCTCTCTCTCTCTCTCTCTCTCTCTCTCTCTCTCTCTCTCTCTCTCTCTCTCTCTCTCTCTCTCTCTCTCTCTCTCTCTCTCTCTCTCCCTCCCTCTCTCTCTCTCTCTCCCTCCCTCTCTCTCCCTCCCTCCCTCTTCCTCTCCCTCCCTCCCTCTTCCTCTCCCTCCCTCCCTCTTCCTCTCCCTCTCTCTCTCTCTCTCTCTCTCTCTCTCTCTCTCTCTCTCTCTCTTCCCTCTTTCGTTCCCTCTTAAATCCCCTTCATCTCTTCATTCCCCTTCATCCTTCGTTTTCCCTACTCCCCGGCTCCCTACTTCCCGTTTTCTGATTCTGCGTGAGGCGGCGGAGGCGGGGCAGATAGGGAGAGCGGAGTCACTTATCGAGAAACGTGACTAGGAGGGGAATGGAGGAATTTGTCTCATAGTGAGGGAATTTATCCCAGTGGAGGGACTTATCCTTAGGTCGCAGGGCTTATCCTAGAGTGATGGGAATGTTATCAATAGTGGGACTTCTTCCAAAGTGGTGGGACATGTTCTTGATGGTTGGGCCATCTGGAGATGTAAGACTGATTCTAGGGTTATCTTGAGGTTATCTTGAGATGATTTCGGGGCTTTCAGTGTCCCCGCGGCCCGGTCTTCGACCAGACCTCCACCCCCAGGAAGCAGCCCGTGACAGCTGACTAACACCCAGGTACTTATTTTACTGCTAGGTAACAGGGGCATAGGGTGAAAGAAACTCTGCCCACTGTTTCTCGCCGGCGCCTGGGATCGAACCCAGGACCACAGGATCACAAGTCCAGCGTGCTGTCCGCTCGGAGAGTGGTGGTACTTAGAATCTCAAGGAGCTGTGACGTGTGAAACGCGAGTGACAATTATCCTAAAACGGTGGATAATGAGATGGAGTGCAACTTTCTGTGGCATTTCACTCGTATGTGTTACATGAAGGGAAAACCATTGTCGTACTAGAAAATGGAAGCGACTGGCGAAATTGACGTAATGTCCCGTTTTCTGTTTTGGGTCCTCTGGTAGGTTAGAAGGGGGACATTTTAAATTGACAGTTTTCTTGACATTAGGGAAACCTTAAGAGGACGGGCTACGGCGTGAATATGTAGGGGTTTTTCTTACCGTACAGCATTGGTTCCGAGGGCAACATTCTCTTCAATACAAGATCACTGCAAATCCGCGAGTCACCCCTTTCACCTACAACCATTTCCCCCCTTGCTAACTGGCTTCACACCAGACCTTCACGTGCTGGCATCGATTCAGATTGCTAGAATGAGGCCGGAGGTGAACAACTCCAGAGAACTCGACTCAAATGTTGAGTTGATAATTTCCGTCTTCTGCAAGTTAGTTGGTTGTTAGGTCTTCCTTACATTTTATGTTGATTTATCTTTTGAGTGGGCTATATTTTACAAACACACACACATTATATATATATATATATATATATATATATATATATATATATATATATATATATATATATATATATATATATATATATATATATGTGTGTGTATATCACGAAAATAAACACGTGATTAAGAATGTGACAATGTCAGACCACGGAGGAAAAATGAAACAGGAAATTTCCTTAAGTACTTTCGTATATTAAATACATCTTCAGAAGGTCCTTCTGAAGATGTATTTAATATACGAAAGTACTTAAGGAAATTTCCTGTTTCATTTTTCCTCCGTGGTCTGACATTGTCATATATATATATATATATATATATATATATATATATATATATATATGAACTTATGACTCCATTCATGATGAGTTCATTTGACAATTAGAAACACCGATCTCCGTAAAATAATTATATTTACTTCTTTACAGATTTAAACAACATAATTTTACTAACGATCAAACTATTGGGTTTAAAACTGCGCTAATTAAATGTATTAAGAAAATGTAAATGATTTCAATATTGTCTGTATTCATTTTCCGACTCAGCACCGAATCCGCTTCTTACACCATTTAATGATGATGCTGTTAACTTATCCTTAAACAATGATAGAACTTATTTCAACTCTTTGGTCGAACGTTCAAAAATCGACTGTTGCAGTCAACACTATTTACGTTATGTGTAGCGGGGGAGGAGGGGGGGAGACAAAACCAAAACGCTTTCGTAGACCAAGTATAGCACATTAGTGCATTAAATCAGGGCTAATATGGCTTATATTAGGCCTAAATTGACTTATTTAACCCTTGCACCGGTTGAGTTGGGTTCTTTAGTTATTTCTCCGTGATTCGCACGCTGTTTTGGCTAATCCAATAACACAAAACGATTGGATTTTGGGTCTCAGCAGTTCACTTTTGTACAGTCAACCCAAAGAGTTGCTGTGAGCACTTAATGGAGGCAGGGTTGTTGACCAGACCACACACTAGAAGGTGAAGGGACGACGACGTTTCGGTCCGTCCTGGACCATTCTCGACTTACTTGAGAATGGTCCAGGACGGACCGAAACGTCATCGTCCCTTCACCTTCTAGTGTGTGTGGTCTGGTCAACTTACTTTAGCCACGTTATTGTGACTCGTCGCCTGCAATCTTGGATTATTGTGTCGTTTTGAAGAAAAGTGTTTGGATTCCATTGTAAACCAAGAGTTACACACCTCATTAACATTTACAAAATGTTTTTACATTCCACTGTAAATCAAGATAGATTTAACATTCGGAAAACCGGTAAAGTTGCAGTTAATTATGAGACTTGAAAAAAAAATAAAATACATATATATAGTTTTCAGATATTTTATTTTTTACGGATAATTCATTAGCTGTCTATACGCTCCCGAATGATATACATTGTATACATATAATGGACTTATTAAATAGAATACATATAACGGGTTTTATTTTTCGGAAATTTCAAAGTTACACATATGATGTTTGCTTCTTGATTGGCTGATTCTGCAATTGCATTAGGGAGAGCAAGGCTGGCGGAGGAGGACCACTTGAGAAGGTTAGCAATCAGGGCGAAGGACATGCAGACGCCTGGCTCTGTGTGTGGTAGAGGGCCTGCAGTGGTAGCCTGGTTCTGTGTGTGGTAGAGGGGCCTGCAGTGGTAGCCTGGTTCTGTGTGTGGTAGAGGGCCTGCAGTGGTAGCCTGGTTCTGTGTGTGGTGGGGGCCTACAGTGGTAGCCTGGTTCTGTGTGTGGTGGTGGCCTACAGTGGTAGCCTGGTTCTGTGTGTGGTAGAGGGCCTGCAGTGGTAGCCTGGTTCTGTGTGTGGTAGAGGGCCTACAGTGGTAGCCTGGTTCTGTGTGTGGTAGAGGGGCCTGCAGTGGTAGCCTGGTTCTGTGTGTGGTGGTGGCCTGCAGTGGTAGCCTGGTTCTGTGTGTGGTAGAGGGGCCTGCAGTGGTAGCCTGGTTCTGTGTGTGGTAGAGGGGCCTGCAGTGGTAGCCTGGTTCTGTGTGTGGTAGAGGGGCCTGCAGTGGTAGCCTGGTTCTGTGTGTGGTAGAGGGGCCTGCAGTGGTAGCCTGGTTCTGTGTGTGGTAGAGGGCCTGCAGTGGTAGCCTGGTTCTGTGTGTGGTGGTGGGGAGATGTGGGGGGGTGAGGGGAAGGGGGTAATGGTTAGCTGTTTGCAAATATTATACTTGCAAGTGCTAGGTTTAATTCCCTCAAGTGTTAGGTCAAATGTTCTTTAAGTCTAATACCTATTGTCTTCAAGTGCTAGGTTTAGTGGCCTTAAGTGCTAGGTCTAATGTCTTCAGGTGTAAGGTTTAGAATTTTCAAGTTATATGTATAGAGTCTTAATTTATTTTGCTATTTCTAACCTACGCTAAGAAAAAAAGGCCTTACAGTACAGATGGGGTGATTAAATAGTTACTCCTAACCCGAAAACTTAACCTTTCCAACTTGAACACCCTACATCCCATAACTGGAACACAACCGGAAAATAATTAAGGAAACACTATAGTGAAAAGCACAAACACACAATGATAAAGTGTGTGCACAGGGCTCAAGAAAGTCAAGACTCTCCCCTAAAGCGCAGACACACACACACACACACACACACACACACACACACACACACACACACACACACACACACACACACACACACACACAAACACACACACACACACACACACACACAATCAACCACCCAAAGCCATATCATGAGACGGTAGCAGGAATCCTCGGAGCCTTGATAGCCTGCTGAGCGCGACCTCGCGAGGCTACTTTTGTCTCGCTAATGCATTTTTCCTCTGGACTGGCCCCTCAGAGCGTGCTGAGGGTTCCTCTCTACCTCTCCTGAAGGACAGGCGCCACTTGAGGCGACGGGGCTAGAGGAGGGAGGACGGGGTGGGGCAGGGAAGGACCTTATTAGCGTCAGGATATTAGAGGAGAATTACCACTGTGAGGTGGTAATTCACAGAGGTCACTAAATGTGGCGCCACACTCTTATTGCTCACAGAGGTCACTATACATGTGGCGCCACACTCTTATTGCTCACAGAGGTCACTATACATGTGGCGCCACACTCTTATTGTTCACAGAGGTCACTAAATGTGGCGCCACACTCTTATTGCTCACAGAGGTCACTATACATGTGGCGCCACACTCTTATTGCTCACAGAGGTCACTATACATGTGGCGCCACACTCTTATTGTTCACAGAGGTCACTAAATGTGGCGCCACGCTCTTATTGCTCACAGAGGCGAATTTATGTACAATAGTTTAACGAAAATTATCATAGTCTTTACATAAAATATGTTATACTTTTGCCAAGGGTTAATAACGCTAATATACTGATAACGCAGACGCTGATAACGCTGTGGATGATAACGCTGTGGATAATAACGCTGTGGGTGATAACGCAGAGGCTGATAACCCGGGGGATGATAACGCCAATGTTGATAGCGCTGAGCTTCACAGCGCCGAAGAGAAGAACCCTCCCAGCATAATCCTGCCTTTTCTAAACGTCAGCAGCCATTAGGCCGTGTTATCAGCTTAAGCTTTTACCCCGCTTCGTCAGCCTGTTTGGCCTGGCCACCATACTGTGTAGGATTTACAAACATATGTTTTGTGTGTAAACAAAATTCGTCTCTCAAGAAACCCTTCCGCTTGGAAAAGAAAACTTGTATAATTAAAATGGTATACGTAAGTATACTAAACTGCATGATAAGTCTAGAAATGATTCATTGATGGTGAGACTATAAAGCCTATCATGCTCAGAGGGGTTATAATAAGTCCTTGGACAGTGTCCAGGACTAAGGTAAGCTCGGTGTATAGACATCTTAGTGTGTGTGTATATACACCAAGAAGCAGGATGTATACACATCTCGGTGTATATATCTCTGTGGCTGGTGAAGTTGTATGGTAATGTTTTATTGATAACTGTGTTGTTAAGAGGAATGTCATTTTTAGAGTGACAGGGAGACAGGTGCCGGATGACAGGAAGGGGGATCAGGATGCTGCGACAGGATGCTGCTATATGTGTAAGTCTCTAGGAAGAGAGAGTGGGCAGCTCCAGCCAGACTCCGCCGCTCCCATCAGGATATTATTCTTGCTCTGATTTGCTTAATGGCGCTCTGCACAAACACGGGAAGCTATGTATACTTCCCCTCAGGCTTGTGTTCAACAATTCATACTAAACTCGTTCTCCAACTCTCCTCAATCTCCAGGTTACAATACAATGGTCAGAAACAATATAATATATATATATATATATATATATATATATATATATATATATATATATATATATATATATATATATACACACTCAACGGAGTCCACTATTAGAGAAAAAGCTGTTTAGTCAACTCACCTTGAGAGGCAGCAGCTGTTTAGAGAGCATCTCAAAATAATTAGATCCATCCCGCCAGCATCCCAGGGCTTTCTTTCTCAGGCCCTTAAACTTCAGGGCCTAATTTTGATTTTTACACTGAACGCGTCAGCCCCAGCGGGTGAACACGCTCGCCTCACCCGCCAACCATCTTACAGCGTCCTCGCTCGCCGATATCCGGTGTGTGTGGCGCCCTGGTGAATTAACTATTTAGTCTATTACATCGTAAACATTCAGCAATTTTAGAGTTAAAATTATTGTCCAACAACAGTCTTCAAATGGCGGGTGTGACGGTTTTAATGTGTGTGTGTGAGTGCGTGTGGAGCTAAGTTCGTGTTTGCGTAAGTGTGTATGTATGAAAATCTTGGTCACCGTTGTAAGCTATCTTACTACTCACCGGCTTGAAGTTTAAGTGTGGTGGGCCTTGTTGGATCTCCCTCCACCTGTCAGGTCCCTTTAGTTCACACATTCAACAAACAGCGCTGATCCTAAGGAACAATGGAACAGATTAAATATATATGTCCTTTGCCCGACCGTCTAATTGCTTAACTCCAATATTTGTGTTCAGAGTTATTAAACGCTCATTCGTCTACTCTATCAACCAGCCTGATCCCCCGTCATCCATCCAACCTACCAGTCTCAAGTCTCACAACTCATCCTTGCAACTTGTAACCAAAGATACTTGAACGATCGCGTCGCTTCTTTATGCCTCAATGACCATCCTCAATCACTTCACTCGGATCAAACATACATGCAGGTAAAAACATTTTGGACACGGCAATGGCTGTTAACAAAAATAAGCCAAAGAATTACGAGGCGCGCCACGGAGCTGTCGGAGTTTGCCTTCATCAATAGTATATGTCGAGCAGGAGAGGCGGTGAGGTCGACCCGTGAGAGCCACGCTGCTCTTCCCACCGCCTCATGATTTCTGCAACCGTCACTCAACACTGTCAGAGGCGCTGGCTCGCGGCTAGGAACGCCAGCCCGATGCCATCCAGCCCAAAGCCATGATCGCCCAAAGCCCAGACCATCCTCTAAATGTGGGGATGGTCTGGGTGCGTAAATTGTTCGCATGGTGCAATAAAAAGCGTGTTTTTTTCTGAAATATTCATTAATGGCACTGCATTTTATGAGGAAATATCTCGCAACGCCTTAAAAGTGAGCAATGTTATTTATGCATTTTAACACACATTTGGGGATTGGCGGCCCCATTTCTCTCGATATGGGCGCATCGATGCAATACAATAACATCGCTTTCAAGCCGCTTGACTACGCAGTCACAACAAGACTCCAATAATTACCACATCAGCTCTAAACACAGCCAGATCATGACCAGCAATAGCGAAATCTCGATACAAATAGCGACAATAAGAGCCAAGTCATAGCAGAAGTACTTGACATTAAACAATATACATCCAGTTATGAACAGCTAGTTCATATATATTTTATTTATTTATTTATATACAAAAAGGTACATTGGGATTGTGAGGATACATAGGATAGTAATTACAATCTTGTAAAGCCACTAGTACGCGCAGCGTTTCGGGCAGGTCCTTAATCTAAGATGACCGTCTTATATGTTCCTTATATGTTCAGTCTTTCCTTCAGCAAGATCATGAGGTAGCTTTATTTGATGATTCGCCCACCCTACCCAGCAACAAATGAGAATACAGGATGCAGTTAACTCATCCTCTCAACAGGGTAAATACCTCTCTTCCCATCTCATCTACTTCGACTATATATTGTTAGTGATGATTGTGTTCTCTCCTTTGTTTCTTAGGATGCTGAGTTGAACTTAGTGAAACGTGTCAAGTCCGGTATGAACAAAAAACTATGGAGAGGTCAAATGAGCTATGGAGGTGTAATTTACTCCTTCACAAGTGAAGAACCGTCAACTAAGCTCAATTGGTCCCCTTCAATAACATATTTACGGGGAAAAACTCCTTCCAATATAAATTTATATATCTACAAATTCAGCAACTGTTTAACGTTATAGTTATTGAGCTATTAACACCCCAAAAGACACCTCCCACGATGTATATTTTACATACACTAACTGTATGAAATTACATAAAAAAAAATTACCAGAGGACTTAAAATATATCCATTAATGAGAAAATATTGAAGTCATTCAATGGGATCGAACCTGCCTCCCTGAAGTCACGTATGAGCTCTACCGACTAGCCCATGATGGCCTTAAAAATCCCATCGAACGATTTCAATATTCCTGTATAGATATATCACATTCTAGTGATTTCACTGTACATGCAATAATGTCGTTGGAAAAAAAAGATATGAGCCTCAACTCTGTATTAATAAGAATGTTAATAATGTAGTGAATTGCTGGTGTAACAGACTAGCAGAGAACATCTGTGAGTTTCTCGTTCTGAAATAATATGGATATTTTTCTGTGCCGCATGTATATTTCTTGTACCTGCTCGGCTTTTCTTACTTCGGTTGCTGGGACTTTGTTTCTCTGTGTAGTTATGGAGCTCAGTGTCACTCACGTCTTCCAATCGTTAGGCAGAGCACCACCTTTTCCAAACATCTGACACAGTACCAACTTTTCTTCCAGTAATAAAGCACAGTACCAACTGTTCCAATCAACTGTTACAATACCACCTTTCCCAATCACCCTGCACACGGCCAACTTTTACCAGTCATTTAACAGAGCGCCAACTGTTCCAATCAACTGTTACAATACCACCTTTCCCAATCACCCTGCACACGGCCAACTTTTACCAGTCATTTAACAGAGCGCCAACTGTTCCAATCAACTGTTACAATACCACCTTTCCCAATCACCCTGCACACGGCCAACTTTTACCAGTCATTTAACAGAGCGCCAACTGTTCCAATCAACTGTTACAATACCACCTTTCCCAATCACCCTGCACACGGCCAACTTTTACCAGTCATTTAACAGAGTGCCAACTGTTCCAATCATCTAGCACAGTACCACTTAAACCATATTCTCAGAAAAAAATTCCAAACCCATTCCAATTAATTCTTTCCAGTGAATTTAATGTTTTTTTTTTTTTTTTGCATATGCCTCAATAATCTCTGAAGCTTATGCATGAAGCTTATACATATTTTAACTTCTGCACTGATGTGCTTACGTCAGATTTATTCAGCGTTCCTACCAGATTTGTTCTTCACTCTACAGAGGTTTATTCAATTATTATCGGAGATTCAGTTTTTTTTTACACTACTCCTTGGAGAATTAATCAGCTATTTTCGTGGAATTATTCAGCATTTCTCTGAGATTTATTCAGCTCTCCACTTAACCCACTCTCGACGATATTTGGTAATTACTCAAATTTAATATTATTTGGGCACGAGTCTTTATGCAGTCTGAATTTATAAGATAATCACCGAGGCCTTTAAGCTTGATGAAGTGGTCATTTATTTCCTCCCTCTCCCCCCCCCCCCCCCACACGAGTGATAATTTCCCCCACACGAGTGATAATTTCCCCCACACGAGTGATAATTTCCCCCACACGAGTGACAATTTCCCCCACACGAGTGACAATTTCCCCCACCGAACCATCGACACGAACACCAGTTTTCCCCCCTAACGGTGTGAGTGTCCACCCCCCCCCCCTTGGTAGATGTCATTATTATTCTGCTTATTATAAGGTCGTTGTGTTTTTTTTTGTTTTAAGTATTCATGTGTCTACCAGTCATCGCCATTACTCATCTTTTTCAAAGTCTTCTCCACTGCCAATTGCATATGAGTTCCACTTAAGTTCTAGTTCCTCTTAAGTTCCAGTTGCTCTTAAGTTCCAGTTGCTCTTAAGTTCCAGTTCCTCTTAAGTTCCAGTTCCTCTTAAGTTCCAGTTCCTCTTAATTTCCAGTTGCTCCTAAGTTCCAGTTGCTCTTAATTTCCAGTTCCTCTTAAGGTTCACCTCACTAGTGTGAGAGTTGTTCTGCCCTGTGCACTCTTTTTCTTAGACTGGCACGTAATCTATTTCTTTGTTGAGCAAGCAAGTAGGCAATGCAAGGAAACTATATATATATATTTTTTTTATGCACAAATGTTTTCGGTTCCAAGCCCCATTATGGAACCTTCTGGAACATTAAGCTAGTTGCTGGCGCGAGGTGATACAAGGATGACGTCATCGCCAGCCAATGGGAGGAGGCTGGGGTGTGACGTGGATGAAGGAAGGGGCCCACGATTGGCTGCGACTCCACTCGAGTGTCGGACGCCATGAAGGGTGGACGACTCTGATCGTACGTCAACTTTTGCTGCTGAAATTCTGCCTACATCGACCAGGAAGAGCTTTGTAGCCGTGACAGAGAGGAGAAGAGACAGCGAAGAAGTGACGGTGGACATCTCCAGCCCTGTAGGACTAACAGGACGATGTGACGGCCGGGCCAGAGAGCCTAATAGCTGACTCTCGCAGCTGGAGGAAGACTTAGTGAAGCTTAAGAGGTTCTCGTCAATAAAGGACGATTTCGTAAAGTGGCCACTGAGAGGACACCTGTGATTAATGTCGAGTCAGGAAGGAGGGTGTCGGTGAGAAGAGCCAGAGATGCGTGTGTGAACATCGCCTGGGAGGTGGGGGGGAAATGACCCACCTATGACCATCCATGAACAACCAACAGTCACAGTTCAAAGTTTGATGAGACTAGCCCCAAGCGTTTGGCCTCCAACATCTAACCGACAGACCGACAAAACATAGAAAGAAAGAAACACACACACACACACACACACACAAACACACACACACAAACTTAAATAAGGAGGCTTTTAGATTACTGTATACCGTCTATGTGAGGCCAGTCTTAGAGTATGCCGCCTCATCGTGGAGCCCCTATCTTAAAAAACACATAAGGAAGCTCGAAAAGGTGAAGAAGTTTGCAATGAGACTCGTCCAAGAGCTGCGAGGGATGAGGTACGAAGACAGACTGAAGGAACTAAACCTGACGACGTTAGAAAGGAGGAGGGAGAGGAGGCGACATGATACAGACGTATAAAATACTTAAGAGGGGTTGACAGGGTGGAAACAAGAATTGTTTTCAATGAATATCAACAGAACAAGGGGGCACGAATGGAAGCCTGAGACTCAGATGTGTCATAGAGATGTTAGAAAGTTTTCTTTTAGCGTAAGGGTAGTTAATGGAATGACCTAAAGTAAGATTGTAGAGGCTAACTCCATTCATATCTTAAAAATCAGGTTTTGATAGCGAAATAGTCATTGCATTAGACAACCAACGGCAAGTGTTTAGGTAACATTTTATTTTTGCCTGATGTACTGGACAAGTTCTCAAGATGTACTATGTTATGCAACACTTATGTAATACATAAGTGTGATTTAAATATAAGTTCAGCTTTTAAAAAGCACTTCAGTCACCTTATGTGATTTAATGCTCAATAACTCATTATATACCGTAAGAGCTCTCTAACCCTGCCTGTGTATGACAGACACAAATGTATATATGCTGGTCAGCACTGTATAAATATAAGGCCATGTCTGGGCTCAAATAAAACTGCAAAGGGGCATCGCGTCCTCCGCCAGCTTGCATTACGCCTCTCTCTCTCTCTCTCTCGGCAGTAACCGGTGCCAAACTGTACAAACTCTTCCTCCTATTGGTCCCTAACACTCTCAGGCCTAACCTGTAGAAGCATCAAAAATCGCATCGTTCGACAGTGTGGCCAGGATCGCTTTTCTGTGAAGACAGTGGCCGGCGGTCCACATCCCACCAGGCACAATACGGCACTGACATCTTCGTCCCCCCTCCACGGTCGTGTTCAAAATTTGGCGACCTGCTATTGGCTATGAAAATGAGCTTTCTGATTGGATGACGGACGTACGTTCCGCCCAGCTTGAATTCTCGCGCCAAAATCCTCTCAGCTGCTCTAACGTCAACCGATACTCCCGAATTCGAGAACATTCCAACCACCCAGAACGGTCATGTTGACTTATCATCATCATCTTAAGTAACTCAGTAAAACTGTTCAGACTCCTTTATGTTCTGATAATAATGACTGATAATAAAATATTATATGCGAATAAATTATTGGGTCGGAAATCTCCCTGATGCAACGAGGCAAAACAGGATGATAAGACATTGGGATTATGAAACAATAACCCCCACTCCCCATCCCACTCCCACAGTACTTCCCCACTACCATGGCACTTTCCCACCCACTGCACTCCTACTCCCACGGCACTTCCTTTACTCCCACAATACCTCCACACTCTCACGGCACCTTGCTCATACCCACAGTACCGCCCCACTTTTACACCTCCTCCCTCACTCCCACAGCACCTTTATACTCCCACAGTACTGAGTTATGGAAGAAAGAGATGGTAAACAAGATGAGGTACATCATTAATGACCTGAGAATGGTTGCTTCAGCTCGTAAGGCGGACATTAATTTGCATTTACATGCGGACAAACTCTGTGGGTGGTGAGGAATGTTGAGAGACTGAGTGAGAGACTTTGTGGCGATGAGAGATTGTGTGGTGGTGTTGCACGCTATGGCAGTGATGGTGCGGGATATGATGGCGGTGAGTCACAGTTGTGATGGTATGAACCATGATGATGGTGGTGGTGGTGGTAAAGGCTATGAGGGTCATCCTTAGGGGCCAGGGTGGTGATGGTGATAGTGCATTACGTCATTTTAGGTTACGACCTCTGTGAGTAAGATCTCTACCACTGGTTTAGCCATGGTAGGGATCTTACTCATGGTGGCGATGGTGTGGGTCTTGATGGTAAGGATGGAAGCCATTGGTAGTTCCCATGATAAATGGTGACCTCGAAGCTGTCAATTATTAATACAGATTAATGTTGTCTGAGTATTAGGGGTTTCGTATGGCAGCTTTTATCAGTAAACCCAAACCCCAATATGCCGTTCAAACAAAAAAAATCTGCATATATGACAAAAACTTTCTGCAACTGCAATTCGTTTACATTTTTCTTTAAAAAAATTATTAATGAGCATTTTAGAATTTAATAACAAGAAATCCTTTGACTTATATTTGACTTTGACTCCTTTTTATCAAAGAGAAAAACCCATATTTTTATCTTTTTTTTAATTCCTTGTACTTTTTATTTTCAAATTGGTTTTGAAAATTAATATGCTCATTAAAAACCCTAAGTGATGAAAGTACTGATAATTGGCAAAAAAATAATTCGGGCATGCGCAATAGCTTCCGTACCAACGAAATACTCCCGGTACCAGATTCACGAAGCAGTTACGCAAACACTTACGAACCTGTACATCTTTTCTCAATCTTTGGCGGCTTTGTTTACAATTATTAAATAGTTAATGAGCTCCGAAGCACCAGGAGGCTGTTTATAACAATAACAACAGTCGATTGGCAAGTTTTCATGCTTGTAAACTGTTTAATAAATGTAACCAAAGCCGTCAAAGCTTGAGGAAAGATGTACACGTTCGTAAGTACTTGCGTAACTGCTTCGTGAATCTGGCCCCAGGACATTTTCGTAACCGCGTGTAAAGTAAGGAAACTGATCAATCATTCCTCGTAAATGACTGAAATAAAAAAACAAATATGACAGCGAATATTCCGATTATAAGGAGATAAATGTCAATTTTCCCTGCCTCCGGGTCTTTGATGATTGGACCCACGTGATGAGCTGAGGCCTAATGATGAGTCCGGTCTCTGGAAGACTGGAAATGCCTCCTCCTCCTCCTCCGGCTCCATGGCCCCCACGACACAAGCCCATCTTAATCTGTCTTGACTGAGCATGCCAAAAAAATGGCTAGCGTGAACGACGTAGGCGAAGCATCTAATTAGACATGTCAAATACAGGTGAAGAGGTCCGAACTAGAGGACCAGAGCACCACAGCTTAAGCGAGAGAACACGTGACGCCTGAAGGCGGTTGCTGTGGTGTCTGAGAGGACATGACTGGGGAGGAGTGGCTGTCTCCTGAACAACAGAGCATGCAAGATGGTGGAAGGAGTGACATGAGAGACAAGGTGAGAGAGCGAGAGAAGTGAGAGGCACTATGGATGAGTTCAGAGCACAAAGTGGGAGAGAGACACACGACCAAGTAGCAGGACTTATAATAAGAATTTGAAAAAGGTACATTTATACATATTAAGAGATATGAGAGGAAGAATCAAACGGAGAGCAAAAGAAAACTGGGATACTGTGGTTAACGGACTGGAAGAACAGCTTAATAATTGCTCCGCGTGATAGTAATTCCCTCCGTCTCTGGTGGCAGCACGAAGCCTTCGGTATAAGCTGAGCGGTGATCCCTTCTGTCTACCTCACAGCCTCACCCGGCACCCCATAACCCACACCCCTCACTACCCGACCTCTCACCCCCGACCCTCTCACTACCCCACCCCTCACTCCCCGACCCCTTCACTACCCGACCCCTCTCTCCCCCCCCCCCCTCACTCCCCCACCCCTCACTACCCGACCCTCTCACTCCCCCACCCCTCACTTTCTCACCCCTCACTCACCACCCCTAGTTAAGAACACCAACCTTGGCTCCGGAAATAACTCTATAAATGTCCCGCCTCAGAACGGTGGCGATTTACGGGCTCACCATAGCCCGTGCTACATGGACATTTCGTTCTGAGAAGTTAAATCTAAAATAACAAACAACGGTGACGATTTTTGTTGCTTCTACTTCCTATGGTTGGCATTTCACAGGCCCTTCAGAATGCCCACCACACACACACACACACACACACACACACACACACACACACACACACACAAGAGTGTGTGTGTGTGTGTGTGTTAGGAAGTGATGTGGTGGAGGCTGACTCCATACACAGTTTCAAGTGCAGATATGATAGAGCCCAGTAGGCTCAGGAACCTGTACACATGTTGATTGACAGTTGAGAGGCGGGACCAAAGAGCCAGAGCTCAACCCCCGCAAGCACAACTAGGTGAGTACAACTAGGTGAGTACACACACACACACACACACACACACACACGTATCAATCGATCTAAGTAAATGGAAACTCGTATGAATGTCAATAAATATATTAGAGTACTGTATATATATATATATATATATATATATATATATATATATATATATATATATATATATATATATATATATATATATATATATATATATATATATATTTGTTCCCATAGCGTCTGAGACGCATGGCCCCTGGGGCAAGAGTGCCTTGGGATTTCTCAAGGAATTGGGGTCCAAGCTCATTGACGTCACCAGAGACCCAAGGGCTTCCAGTTTTTTATTTCAGCGTCTCAGTGTGGCGATCCAGAGGGGAAATGCTTGCTGCGTCCTCGGTTCCTGTCCAGAAGCGGAGGAGCTTCAAGAGATCCATAACCTTTAGGCATTTGTCTTGTATGTTTTGTAACCTTTAAATACACAATAAAGGAAAAAAAAAGGGAAGGGGGTGGTAGGAGAAAAGCACACAGAAACTGTATTGGAGGGAATACACATTCCCTCCAATGCGTTATGTGTGGTTTCCTCCGAGGCTATGGGTCCCCCTTCTTCCAGCCAGAGGTGGTACTCCCTTCTCTCTCTCTCTCTCTCTATATATATATATATATATATATATATATATATATATATATATATATATATATATATATATATATATATATTCCTTCTGAAGATGTATTTAATATACGAAAGTACTTAAGGAAATTCCTGTTTCATTTTCCTCCGTGGTCTGACATTGTCACATTCTTAATCACGTGTTTATTTTCGTGATATACACACACACATATATATATATATATATATATATATATATATATATATATATATATATATATATATATATATATATATATATATATATATATATATTATATATATATATGTCGTACCTAATAGCCAGAACGCACTTCTCAGCCTACTATTCAAGGCCCGATTTGCCTAATAAGCCAAGTTTTCATGAATTAATGTTTTTTCGTCTACCTAACCTATCTAACCTAACCTAACCTAGCTTTTTTTGGCTACCTAACCTAACCTTACCTATAAATATAGGTTAGGTTAGGTTAGGTAGGGTTGGTTAGGTTCGGTCATATATCTACGTTAATTTTAACTCCAATAAAAAAAAAATTGACCTCATACATAGAGAAAAGGGTTGCTTTATCATTTCATAAGAAAAAAATTATAGTAAATATATTAATTCATGAAAACTTGGCTTATTAGGCAAATCGGGCCTTGAATAGTAGGCTGAGAAGTGAGTTCTGGCTATAGGTACGACATATATATATATATATATATATATATATATATATATATATATATATATATATATATATATATATATATATATATATATCCACATCACATACAACAACCATTCACTAGAAATACATAAAAACCCAACAACAATCTGTGGTAGAAGATAAGATACAAAATGTGATGAAAATAATGAGGACCAAAGGGGGGTATAAACACAAAATATGGGTTAAAACAAAACTGAGGTAACTCTACGGTCTCGACTACCCATGATTCACTTACTCCGACCTCGAGCGTTATTATTTTCATTGTGGTTCTTCCTCCTTCATCCCAACACACTCAAATACGTCATCGTTTTGCCCCCCACACTGCATCACCCATTTTCTTCCACTCCCTTTGTTTCCTCAAGTATTTCTCACTTCCATCCCTCTTCCCTCCCAAGCCTCGTAAGCATTTCCATTCTGGAATATTTTTTTCCCGTCTTTCTATTTCCTCTTTCACATGTCTTCGGTTCTTCTTCTGTTCTCTGCCATATTTCCTATGACTCTCCATGTCTCCTTGACTGAACACCTCTTTTTCTTTCTTCTATCACCTCCTTCCTTCACAGAACATTTCACTCTCCCTTCCCTCATTACTCACTTTCCCCTCACCACTCAATCCCCTCATCATCCTTCTTCCCATAACCACTCACTCTCCTCTCACCACTCTCCCTCCCCTCACCAGTGCCTGCTCTCACCACTCCCCCTCCCCTCACCAGTGCCTGCTCTCACCACTCTCCCTCCCACTCTCAGACTCAATTCCCCTCCTTCCATTAAATCGGGCAAGCCGTTTTTTGTCCACTCCTGGTAATGATCTCCTTTAGTTAAGCACGTCTCCTTGAGGCCTCATCTCCGGGTTAATCAGGCAATGGTTCCTGCCTTCACGGGTCCCAGGCTGATGAACGTGCTCGGCCAGCCTCTTCCCTCTCTCTCTCTCTTCCTCATACATCTATACACCTCCACGTTCCTCCCATCATCCTCCACGTTTCTTCACATTCTTCAACCATCCTCCACTCACTCCCATCACTCACCACTTTCTTCCCGACATCCTCAATGTTCCTCCAACATCCTCCACCTTCTTTATCCTCCTCTACCTTCCGCTTCATACATGGAGGGCAAGGTGACAATACATAGAGGGCAAGGTGATAATACATGGAGGTCCGGGTGACAGTACATGGAGGTCCGGGTGACAGTACATGGAGGTCCGGGTGACAGTACATGGAGGTCCGGGTGACAAAATATGAGGTTTCCCAGTTAACAGCAAAACAGTTCCAAACATGCGACACTATAGTGCATGTAGTTACAAGCATATGGAGTTACTGTAGTTACTGTGATACAGTTAAGAGATTTAAATGAGTGATAACTGTAAGTAATAATGTAACTTTCACAAAATAACTATACTAATAATACTAATATAATAAACCTTTAAAATCCTTCCACAAATTAACATTATAACTTAATTATGGTTTAACGAGGATTAAATGTGGAGGTTACAAATCTTCAAGTGAACACATTCGCCTCGCGTTTTGAATGCGGTTTAGTCTAGGTTCGAATCCTGCCCCAGGGAGGCGTCAACCCTTAACTGTTCACCCTTTGTTCGCCCAGCAGTAATTGTGTGCCTCGTTGCTAACCGATTGGCAGGTCGTGTACTAGGGGGAAATTAGAGGTTAAGTCTTACCATGAGCTATGGGAAGGGAACGTTCTCAGCCTGCTAACAGGAGTCGCAAGTCGTCTGTTCCTGTACCCACCTGTGTAAAAAATCTTATTTATAACCCAAGATCCATAGTAATCATCCATCTACTTCCACCTTCACCCACCTACACCCACCTCGACATTCACCGGCGGCTATCAGAAACCTCTCTCTACCACTCATCCAATCAACATAATTTCCTACTCACTCAGACCCAGAACTTTTAACATACAAAATATTTCCCAGCTCAATAAACAGCATTATACTCTAAAAGTGTATTAATTACGCGTCGTTAATGCTGTATACGAGCAAACAATATTACGTGTCTTGATTGGCTTCGTTATAACAGGGAGAACAATACATTTTTTAGGGCATTCCGCAACATTTATCAAGAGATATATTCTGGAGAAACATTATTATGAACCAGGTACTGTATTTTGTAATTTTGTTATTGTAAAAATATCAAAATTATGTGCACAGGGAATTGAAATATGACGAACGTAACAAGTCAAGAAAGGTTTAAAAATTATCCAAAATCTGAGGGTAGGTTATAAACAATTGCCAAACAAAGTTAGTATGGACTAGCCAAAATAATTGCCAAACAAAGACATTCAAACAAACACATATAGACAATCAAATAGGAATTCAAACATCAAGACATATGTAGACTGACCAACACAGGCAGGTATTTACACACAGATATACAATCACATACATACACACAGACAGAAGCAAACACAAATATGTACAGAAGCAAGCACATGTATATACAAACATAGTATGATCAAAACAGACAGACAGTGATACTGGTTTATGCAAAAATAAAAATATTAAAACTACTTTAAAGAGGGTCGTGCGGACACATTATGAATAAATGATATTGCTGGTTTTTCGTGACATTTACAGTAAAAAACATTCAATGACATTGTAGCATTTTTTGTAATGTCTTCTTAACGTTGTAAATGTTTATTTGTTAACTGTGTATTTGTCTAGTTACTCTCCATTTGTCTGTCTCTGTCTCTGTTCGAGTTTGGGAGCCAGACGCTAGGAGCTAGACCCACCAAACTTTGCAGGGTAACTGGTCAGTAATCGGGGATGGTCATAGGAGGGTCGGGGTTGCTCTACATGCTCCCTTTCGCATGAAAAGGTAAATGACACTAATTTACAATCTTGCTAAATACCATACTAGATCTCCACTAGGATTCATGCACCTAGCATATTGTTTTCTACATGATGATGATTAAATGTTGTTTTCTCTTACGGAACTTATTTACTGACGAGGACAGCATATAGTGAAATGATCGAGTCGAGTCGTATAGTATAGCAAAATCTTCGCAAGGGATGACATTAGCGCAGTGTCACTCGGCACCGTTTTCTTTGACAACAACCCCGACCAACCCATGTTGGGTACGGACCCAAGTAATTGCTCTTTTCCCAGCAATTATTTGCAAAAGAAAATGCGTGGGGCTAGCCCGAAGCGTCTGGATTTCAAGGACAGACACACACAGACATTTATATTTATAGATAAACTAGGGAGGGGATACCCGGCTACACCCATCTCACCCCCCCCCCCACCTCCCACTCTCCTGTCTTTTCTCTCCCACCTCTCTTAGAAATACCACTCTCATATCTTCACCGCACCCCCTTCACCTTCTCTCTCTCTCTCTCTCTCTCTCTCTCTCTCTCTCTCTCTCTCTCTCTCTCTCTCTCTCTCTCTCCATGATACTCACCCTCCCCTTCTTTCTCTCCAACATCTCTTTCTATGCCTGTCTCCTCTCTCTCTCTCTCTCTCTCTCTCTCTCTCTCTCTCTCTCTCTCTCTCTCTCTCTCTCACACACACACAGAGTCTCAGAAAATGTAATTTGCATTCACGTTCATTGTTTTCGAATCAAGAAATCTTGATTCGAAAACAATGAACCATCTCCTCCATTTTCCCCCTTTAACCTCTATCTCCCTATTCCCCCCCCCCTCTCCCTATTTCCCCCCTTCTTCCCCGTCTGTCATCTACCCTCGAACAGAACAACATTTTAAATTTATATTTATACTGTGAGAGGCATCCGTAGGTACCCGGGACAGTCTCTCTCCCTCTCCATCTTCCCCTCCCATCCTGCAGACCATTCACCCTGCAAATTTGGGTGTAGCTAGACCTAAGTGTCAGAAACCTGTGACGAGATAGAGACAGGAAGACATTCTCTTATATATATGAAAAGAAATTTACTAATAACACAAAAACCTAATCAATTTAGGACAATAATAACGAAAAAGCAATATGAGCAGATCAGAACGTAAACACATCAAAGTACCATCAAAACAAGAGGTGGTGCTGCTAGAAGAAAGAGAGAGCACGGAGAAGGGAAGAGCACACACACACACGCACACGCACGCACACACACACGCACACACACACACACACACACACACACACACACACGCACACACACACACACACACACACGCACACACACACACACGCACACACACACACACACACACACACACACACACACACACACACACACACACACACACCATGACGAAGCCCTCCACAGCAACAGCCACAACTCAGATCTGACACCAATGTCCTGGTGCCAATAACGCATAAATATATTCGCTTTCATCATTACGTGCGTTTGCTAACAATACGAATGTCATCATCAGCGGAAATTAGCCTCCGTTCTAATCAATAATATTTGATCTAATTACAGGGATGCATGGATATAAAAAGATTATCCGGAAATGAATGTTGTATTAATTAAAAATCTCATCAGGCCGGTGGGAAGTCTACAGCTTAGGTAATTAGTCTCAATGCCCGGTTAATTAGTGCATTAATTAATACGGCAAATAACACTCCGCTAACAGGCTAAATCTGTGTTCATTATGCGCCTCAAGAACCACCCGTGTCAACCCACAACGAAGCTCAGCGGTTGACGTGTCAATGCACCTACAAGAGCGAGGCGAACCAGACGTAGCGTAACATTTGTACCCTGCGGCACTACGGGCTCACCATAGCCCGTGCTACTTGCAACTTTGTTCCAGGTAGCGAATCTTTAACAACAACAACAACTTGTACCCTGTAACTAAGGTTAGCGTCACAGCGTTCCACAAGACACGGGTCATGCCACACCCCTAATGAACCCCTAGTCTTATACACACACAAATCACAATAGCGTGATATATTAAATGAACAAATCCACAAGGGCCGTGATGAGGGTTCGAACCTACGCACGGGATGTTCCCATATGCGCCTTAGTCAACTGTACCACCACATGGTCAAAAGAATTGCAACCTGGAGTGCTACTGCCCTCACTAGGATCCCGAAGCTTCTCCGAAGCCCAATCGGGGAGTCGCACAATTCCACCCCCATGTACCCGGGCGCTGCCAACCAGATGTTCCACCTCTACGCCCTTCAACACACACACAAATCACAATAACATATATATCAAATGAACAAATCCACAAGGCTCGTGCGTAGGTTCGAATCCTCATCACGGCCTTTATGGATTTGTTCAACCCTAGTCTTAGTTAAGCAAACAAAAACAGTGAGAAGGGAAAGGGAGGGGGGGTTAAGGGATAACCCATAGATCAATTTACCTTCACACGAAAGTGACGGATTTCTAATTTTCTATTTCTAATCATTTTTTCTATATTGTATCGACTGTTTCGGCAGGTGACGTTGGGATATTACAGGTATTGTGTGAAGGTGAACATTCGCAGGTGTTGAGGGAAGGTCAGGTATTACATACTGGCACCTGAATGTTTACACCACAAGTTGACAGCTGAAAGTTTCCCTTATTGGTTAAACTTTTACCTCGTACCAACATGGTCCCACACGTAACTTCTTTTTTTTTTTTGCACGTTGACCAGTGAAGCTTTGTAGCACATGTTGTCCATTTAAACTCTGCAGCACGAATTGGCCATTTAAACTCTGTAACACATATTGTTCATTTATGCTTTGTAGAATATGTTGGGTCATATATGCATTGCAGCACATGCTGTCCATTTACGCTTTCTGCACATGTTGACTACTGAAGCTTTGCAGCGTAAATCAGTCACATAAGCTTTGCAGCATATGTTAGCTATTCACCATTAAGAAGAAAGGCGGAAACACACACGTTGTAAAGCAACCAATCCATCACGATGCAGGTGAAAGCGGATATATTTTGGGACAAGTCGGAGGAGGAGGATATATATATATATGTTGTGTTTTCAGAAGGCTAAAATGAACAAATATATATTGTGTGTTCTACATTTTGATGAAACACGCCAATAAATATATTTTTGAGTTTGGGGGATTATAACAGAAACGTGAAGGAACGGCGTGTGTATGTGCTTTAATAAAATTTATCGCAGTGCTCACTTGCACGTGTGAGTACACACACACACACACACACACACACACACACACACACACACACACACACACACACACACACATCTGTACACCAGTTGATTACTTTCAACTTTCTTACTTTTTCATACTTTCAGTATGTTAAGATTCCTAACTGTTTATCCCCTGTTTGTGTACTCACCTCACCTATTTGTGCTCACCTATTTGTGCTTGCGGGGGTTGAGCTTTGGCTCTTTGGTCCCGCCTCTTAACTGTCAATCAACTGGTGTACAGGTTCCTGAGCCTATTGGGCTCTATCATATCTACACTTGAAACTGTGTATGGAGTCAGCCTGCACCATATCACATCCTAATACATATGTGTGTGTGTGTGTGTGTGTGTGTGTGTGTGTGTGTGTGTGTGTGTGTGTGTGTGTGTGTGTGTGTGTGTGTGTGTGTGAAGAGCAAAGTAACGAAGCAATCGCTAACTGGAGACATTCCGCCAGATGCATTGTCTTGGTGTAGATCGCTAGAGATGGATTCTCTAGATTGGCTTTTGATGACCGCTCTTCATCCCTCTACTACCCCTCTATTGCCAAGTGTGGCACAGCACAGGCATGTGCCAAGATTCCCAGCCCGTTACTGTGCATCACTGATTGCGTCAGAGTTCCAAAGCAGGTTACTGTGCAACGATTAGTTCATCATGAGTCCCAGCACTATACAACGGTGAGTGCACCATGGATTCCAGCACTTTACTGTGCAACGACTAGTCCATCAGACCGTCACACGCTACTGTGATCAGCTGCCCCCTCCCCCCCCCCTCCCAAAATACATCAATGAGGCCCTGGGACTTTAGACAACAACATTCGAAAACAGCATCAATATAAATCCTCAAACACTGACAACTAACAAACTACATTAACATTTTTTCCCCTCCGTGAACAAGCGAAGAAGAAAAGTAATCCTCAAAGTGCTATATCCAACTCATGAATCATGATGATACCCCGATGATGAACACAGTATTGTGGGTCATGGATTGAGGTTGAAATCTACGATCAAAGAATCAACTTAGGCATCGTGGTTCACTCCACATCCCCACTCTACCCGACCTGCTTGCATTTGATGCAAGGAGTGTAAGATCCAGAGCTTCGAAGTACTGCAGACACTGCAATTTCAGCAAAAATAAAAAAAAATAAAATACTCTTAAAACCGGATGAAGACGCGGATTTTAGGAGCGTCGAGCGGTGTGTCGAGCGACGCAGCAGCTGGCATGATGAGACTCAATCCTGCATCGAGATTTCAATATTGAATTCTGCGCCACCTCCCAGAGCAATCACTTGCAATGCTGTTCCTCACTCTCTCTCTCTCTCTCTCTCTCTCTCTCTCTCTCTCTCTCTCTCTCTCTCTCTCTCTCTCTCTCTCTCTCTCTCTCTAGCTCGCTCTCTCTCTCTCTCTCTCTCTCTCTCTAGCTCTCTCTCTCTCTCTCTCTCTCTCTCTCTCTCTCTCTCTCTCTCTCTCTCTCACGAGCACTAGGCTCTCAACTAGAGAGCCTAGTGTTACGAGTGCCAACTACTGGTTGTCCACGGAGTTGGGCCAGGTGCCGATCTTGCCTTGTACATAACAGTAAGTCCATCAACGTCAAGACGATGTTGTAGGCTCTGATAGACAGACCATTCTCCCCAGACTTGGTCAAGACTTGAGCTGAACCTCTCTCACTCTCTCTTTCCCTCCTCCTTATGTATTTTAACTGGAGTTCAGTTTGGGGAGAACCCGAAATATCTCATTCTTTCCTTACGTTCCAAGTAAAAAGTACACTTTAAATATGTGTAATCACTGTTAAGTGTGCTTACCAATAGCAATGAATATTTTAAATAAACATTTTTTATTAAGAAATTTGACCATGGGGAAAAATGGAGATATTTGGATTTTACGCAAATTGACCAACAGCTTAAAAAGTAAGATGGATATTTAAAATCTTGTGCCTAAGTACTATTTGTTAGCAAAATTGAAGATAAGGGCACATATTTAATGTTTAAAATTTAGTCATTATATAAGGAAATATTATCCTAAGGGAAAAAATGAGATTTTTCGCATTTTACCCAAAATGCCTTTCAGTTTGAAAAAATAAGACGAATATCTAAAATATTATGCTCGAGTGCAATTTTTTTATCGTAATTCAAGGTAATTGCTCATATATGGAGTTTCAAATTTAGTCTTTTTATTTTACCCAGAGTGACCTCCAGTTTGAAATCAAGCCAAATATATGATATATTAAGTTTGGTGCAATTTTTAGCGTAATGTAGAGTGAATGCAATATTTTAAGTTTTAAAATACGTTTTCTATAAGGGAAATATGACCGTAAGTGAAACGGGAGATTTGTCCTATTTTGCCCCCAATTGACATGCTGTTCAAAACTATGATGGATATTTCAAATCCGATGCTTGAGTGTTATTTTATAGCGTAATTGAGGATGATTGCACATTCTTTGAACTTTCAAAATGATTCATTTTATATAGAAAATGGACCATAATAGAAAACGGAGACATTTTACCCAAATCCACCTGCACTCTGAAAAATACGACAGTATGAAGCAGACTCCATACCCAGCTTCAAGTGGTGGAAGCAGACTCCATACCCAGCTTCAAGTGGTGGAGGTAGACTCCATACCCAGCTTCAAGTGGTGGAGGTAGACTCCATACCCAGCTTCAAGTGGTGGAAGCAGACTCCATACCCAGCTTCAAGTGGTGGAGGCAGACTCCATACCCAGCTTCAAGTGGTGGAAGCAGACTCCATACCCAGCTTCAAGTGGTGGAAGCAGACTCCATACCCAGCTTCAAGTGGTGGAGGCAGACTCCATACCCAGCTTCAAGTGGTGGAGGCAGACTCCATACCCAGCTTCAAGTGGTGAAGGTAGACTCCATACCCAGCTTCAAGAGGTGGAAGCAGACTCCATACCCAGCTTCAAGTGGTGAAGGTAGACTCCATACCCAGCTTCAAGTGGTGGAGGCGGACTTCATACCCAGCTTCAAGTGGTGGAGGCGGACTCCATACCCAGCTTCAAGTGGTGGAGGCAGACTCCATACTGGGTCGTATGTTCCCACTTGTTGGCACCAAGGCCACAGAAAGAGACCAGAGTGCCACTCAGAGAGGAGCCACTTACCGCGCGTGCCTTCCCTATCCGGAGTGGGATAGAAACGGAAGCCCCGGGGATGACCTCTTCCTTGCCCGCGCTGCACACACCTCATCTAGCCCAAGCTGCACCTAAACAGGACCCGAACCTGCACCCAAACTGAGGCTTCCACCCAAGTCTCCTCCGAGCTACACCACAAACACACAAGGTCATCAAGTTGGAGGCTCTCCTGTAAGACCCCTGGTCTTAGCTCACGTCGCTAGCGTGACTGTAGGAGTGGTCGACACTGAGGCAACGAGTGACCTCGTCGTTCAGGACCTGGACACGCAGCTAAGGCCTGCTGCCTCTCGCCGCTCTGCACGGAGCTTTGCCTCTCACGCTCGACAGAGCCGCTCCCTCACCAATGTAAGAAAAATTGTCTGCCACAACTAGTGTATATATATTGTGTAATTTATACTACTTAGGTGCTAATGTAAGTAATTAATGGTCTAGCATTTACATGTACAGAGTTAATTTCATTATTAAATATATTTTAAACAGTGTGTGTTTCCGTTCTCCATGATGACCAAACCCCACACCAGAAGATGACGAGACGACGACATTTCGGTCCATCCTGAACCATTATCAAGTCATTATCATTGTCGACTTGATAATGGTTCAGGACGGACCGAAACGTCGTCGTCTCTTCATCTTCTGGTCTGTGGTCTGGTCATCACATTCAGTCCGTCCTCCTAAGGTTTCCCAACGTCAAGAAAACGGTCAGTTTAAAGTGTTCTCTCCTAACCTATCAGGGGACCTTATTTTTGGCGCAATAATTGGCCTTACGTAACGCATACGAGCGAAATGCGACGTTCTCTGTAAGAGGACAGGTTGATTATATCTTCAGCCACGTTATTGTGATTTATCGTCCGTTCTCCACGCTCTTTATGATTATAATTAGAAATAACATGGAGAACAGAAACACATTAGTATATAAAATATAACATTTGATGAGAAAATGAATTTTGTACATGGGGGAATTCCGAAACCCCCTTTTGTTTAGCAAATAATCCTTTGATCCTTCCCTTTTGCGAGACTGAGTGTCGTGTACCATCACTAGATATAACCCGATTTTAAAACTGTAGCCTCGCCCACCTCCGGACGCAATAAACGAGTGTGAATGGACAGAAATAAATGATAAATTAACTCAATGACAGGATCATTGTAAGATGCTAGCAACACTTCCTGTTAACGCAGAGCTCCAAAACTAAATCACGCTCCAAAATGATGCTAGGCTACCGCCATTAAATTTAAATCTACTAAATTGTCGGCACTTGTCACGTCCTAACCAAGAAATTGCATATATAAAATAATCACACGTGGTACATACTGTACATTAATCAACAATAAATTATAATCCTACCTGTTCTATAGAACAAGGGAGAGACACTGTACTTACCTATCAACAGTGCTGGATGATGTTCACTTCCTATGGCAGGCGACCCAATGTCTCCTTGCTCTTTACATCGCGTCTTTCCTCAAATTGGTTGCACTCTCTCTCTCCACTCTTGGCCCTTGTACTCATCCACTCGTCCTGATACTGCTGCTGTTGCTGCAGGCGGCCCCATTAGTTGAGAGGACTGACTGTAAACAGTACTCGAGCGTCCATGGCCGTCGGAACTGTTCTACTTGATGGAAAATCTCAGAAAATCCAACTCAGGGCGTTGCGCTACGTCACATACTTGGAGTTAAACACTTTTAGGCTTGTCTTGCAGGTAACTGGATATCAGAAAGTCACAGAGTTTTCTACTGGTATGCAGTGAGTACAGAAGGTCACTGTGCTCCTCTGCTCCTGCACCGCCAGTCTTGCCAACTTAAATTTCATGTTTACCTCTGGGAAAACGAAACCTCTAAAAATATCTATATCTTCCCGATATTATTTAAACAATTATATATTACGTATTACTTATCCTCCAGCACAGTTTATTGAAAATACATATAATAACACTAAAATTTAATGAAATAATAAAGACTGATATTGCTACTTACTTTCATATTTCTACATTAAGCAAGGTTCTTCGAAGTTTAGCTTTCTTTTGAATAATAGTCATTTAATTCCTTCTACAGTTCTCTCGCCATCACATTTTTCAAGCAGAACCAGTTCAAAATATGTTATATAAACTCGCGATAAACTCACTATCCTGTGACAAATTTTCTTCACCGCTATGCTGGAAATTTTTTACTAGGCTTCCGCCCAAAATTTACGTTTTCCAATATTTCAAAACTAGGCATCCTGCATTCTCACAAATTTAACTAAACAATCTTTGGGCCGTCTTACATAAGTACAATTGGGTTAATATGACTCTTCATAGGCGGAAAAGTTTGCTGAGTAGACGGTATCTGTAACACAAGTCAATAGAGTCAACAGGAAGTATCAAGTTAATAGAGCCAGTAGGAATTATAACAAGTCAATAGAGCCAACATAAAGTAACAAGTCAACATAACCAAGACCATTGAAACTGCATCACAAGGTGCTTCCATCACCCACCAGAGGGAAGCACTCGACGGTCGAATCCCACAGGCGGCCGCCACTATAAAGTATAATTCCAAAACCACATAATTTATGAAGGAAAAAGAACTACAGTGGCACACACGAGCCCCGCGGAACACTCTTTATCACGTGATGGCACTATCACAGACCTCAGCTATGGTATTCTAGGGTGATTTGTGTCCTAAAATTAGTACTTCCGACGGCACTGGGTTCGCGAATAATTGATCCCCTGAGGCCTGAGGGCACTTTGGTGGTGTATAATCAACCTTAACTCCGTCAACCCTCTAATTTTTAACATTATTTTGGGGCACAGGACATTAATATATACTTGTTCAACCGCAAACTAAGTCAGATTCGAGTCTGTAGATCTTGATTATTTGAAGAGAAAGGATATGGATGGCGGGTTGGGGGAGTGGGGTGATAGCGTGAGGTCTAGCAAAGCGTTAGCAGAGTTGACAGCCAGTAGCAGGTGACAGCCAGAAGCAGGTGACAGCCAGTAGCAGGTGACAGCCAGCAGCAGGTGACAGCCAGCAACAGGTGACAGGCACCTGTTGAAACAGGTTAAGTGTATTAAAATGCATTAAGAAAATTAAAATTTGATTGACAATGAGGTTTTAAGATATTGAATATTACACGCGCGTGTGGCGGAATGTGGGTGCGTGTGGAGAACCCACATGGGAGTTGTCCTGCCCGTGGAAAAGATTGTTTCTATCCTCTGCTCCCCTCAGTATCTTGTAGGCTGTGGTCATATCACCTTTCCGTATTTCTTCCAGTGCCGGCTAGACTAAGTTCACCCGCACGCCTAAACACGTACGGGAGCACATTCACGTACCCCCACGTGCTGCACATGTAAACATACGCATGAACATAGTGTTTGCTATTGTTTGGGGGACGGGGAACCAGTTAGGTATCGTACCCAGCCGCCCGACCACCTTCTGGGCCAGCTATAGCTCTCTCCCGTGATGCAATCCACAGCGGTTGCCGGACACTTAGATCTTGCATAATGCTAAGTGAAGAGATGTATCAGGTGTAAGGAAATATGACTAAATGTTTCCGTCTTGCCCAGGAATCGAACCCGGGTTCTTTTGTTTGTGAACCGACTGCTTGGTCCACTTCACAACCGGACCGTTGTTATTTCCAACAGTGTTAAAATTATCGCGATTTGTTATTCTTTATTTTTATTTATAAATGTTATTTATTTTTTTAATGACGGATATTTAAATCATCTAAATTGTTATTCGTAACAAATTTAAACAAATCGTTACAATTCTGGCTAAACTGAAAGGTTGAAAAGCCGTAAAAAATGTATTTATAAAAAATGAATAACAAATAGCATAGTTTGAGTTATGAGACATATATCGTCAAAGCCTATCATAAAAATTGAATGATGGCACTTACATAGAATGCACAAATATAACAGGAATTTATTGAAATATACAAACATAGCCTATGAATTTCGTGAAACATAAAATATATAATTGTGAGACTTGCATATGCAAATGAGCTCTACATCAATGAAGTAATATTAAAAATTAATTACCAACATTGATTAACGTCCAACAGGTTCGGAGACGTATGGCTGACACAGGTCATTTATTGTGCATTGGTGGACATAAATTAGTGTTGATTTATTGCTTAAAACTCTGGAGTTCGTTCCTTTGCTTCTGTCCTCACTCAGTCTCCTCTCACTCTGGACCCCTCACTCAGTCCATTCACTCTGCCTATTCATTCCGCCCTCAGGTCACTATTGTCATAACTCGTCTCTCGTTGTTAGTCACCCTTACCCGTCTCCCCTAAGTGGTCATTACCCGTCTCTCCTCTGTGATCTTGGCATAACTCTGTCCCCTGGGTACAATTGGTCTCCTAGGTATAACTCTGTCAACTGGGTATAACTCTTGTCTCCCTTTGATGTCACATCGAGAGGAAGGTTGCGTTGTGTTACCAAATCCGCTGAATCTCCCTCATCAACAGTCCGGCCTTTGAGTAACTCTAGTGGCTGGTGAACACCTTCCGTGTTCTCTCAGCTTTCAGAGGCATCAACAAGGTCTTAAGAGAAGCTTGTCTGAGGGGCTGGTCATCGCTCTAGTGGTTTTACATGTGTCAAAGGTGACCCCAAGACGCGCCTTGTGGGAATCCTTTGGTAAAACCAGCACTTGGAGAGAGTCCCAGACATGATTATGTATCCAAGTATTTAATAAATGTGCTTTCTAGTAAAGATATTCATAGTTTTATCTGTCTCTCGAAGAAAGCTCAGAGCTTAAATATATAAACAAATAAGCTTAGCCTAGTTAGAAGTTTATGTAAGCTTCATTAAGAAACGTTATTTAATGTATCCTAATTATGATATACTGTAGAGGACAGGAAACCTGGTAGAGACATTGGGATCTCCTCAGTCAACCACTGATCTTCCCCTGGATGCCCCTCACATCAGCTGACTTACTCACACGTTCGTATTTGCTGTGTAAGAAACATGTCCACACTTGTGTAAGAACCATGTGTTCATTGTAAGTGGTGTAAGATCCGCGTGACCACTCTAACTGGTGTAAGATCCATGTGCCCACTCTTGCAACCTTTAAGACGCAGGTTTATTAAGTGAGAAATATACAGAAGACCTCACGCCGCAGTGAGTCAAACTCACAATTGCCTCTAAGCGCAGCCTCATGGACTTCGTTAGTAATGAGTTATGGAAAGCTATCATATTTTCTTTTGCCAGAGAATGTCATTTGTAAAATGAATGTGGGAGAGAGAGAGAGAGAGAGAGAGAGAGAGAGAGAGAGAGAGAGAGAGAGAGAGAGAGAGAGAGAGAGAGAGAGAGAGAGAGAGAGAGAGAGAGAGAGAGAGAGAGAGGGGGGGGGGGGGGGGAGAAGGAGAAGCATCATTAGCATTTTACATATACTCTTAAAATATTTATGAGATGAAAATGGTAATTAATGTATCTCAGTAATATGCAAAATATATGCAAATATGCTGGTGTGCACAACATACTGCGGAGCCTCTGCCTTCAGAGTCCATAATGAACCACTTATTATAAAATGCTAATTGGCCCAGCTAAACTAATGACGCGCCCCGGTATTGCACGACCTGCCAAAATTTGTTAAGAACTGCCAAGAACTGGCAAGATCTGCCAAGAACTGCCAAGAGCTGCCAGGAACGGCCAAAATCTATTAAGAACTGCCAAGATCTGTTAAGAACAGTTAAGAACAGGCCAAGATCTGTTAAGAACTGCCAAGAACTACCAGGAACTGCCAAAATCTGTTAAGAACTGCCAGAACTTGGAAGGATTATTCTGTGTTTTTTAAATACTTAAATATGTAATCAGTAGGCTTTAATATCACGTTAATGAGTTTAAATATGTTACGCTCGTTCTCTTTGTAAGACATGTGTTACATCAATGTTAACATCAGCAATAAAAATGATGGAAAGTTCCTTGGTCTATAAATAGACAAGAGACTCAACTACAGCACCCACATTCAACACATAACCAAGAAAGTCTCACAGTTGGTATACTTTCCAAAATCAGATATTATGTTCCTAACTCAGCTCTCATTATACTACGCGCTAATCGATCCTTATCTTACATACGGCATCTGTGCATGGGGCTCAACTCCTGCAAACTATATCAAGCCCATCATCACCCAGCAAAAATCTACTATCTGAACAATAATAAACTCTGCTTTCAGACAACACTCAGCCCCCCCCCCTTGCTTAAATCCCTAAACATGCTAAACATAAACTCACTCCACACATTCTCTTGTGCCATTTACATTTACAAAACTCTGTTCTTAAATACAAATCCTGATCTGAAACTCTTCCTTGACAGATGTAATAGAACCCATAATCACCACACCAGAAATAAATATATCTCTGATATCCCCAGAGTCAAACTAAATCTGTGTAAACACACTACACAAATAAAGGGACCTAGTCTATGGAACTCACTCCCAAAACGAACTGAAAAGCTGTCCAACCTACGCCTTATCCAGAAATAAAATCAATCAAGTACTTAATTTCATCCTCATAGTTTCCTACCTGGTGCCTTAAACTCGCACTGTATCTTGTGCTACCCTCTCCCCCAATATATGTGCCTAAGTCATTCAACTTCACCATTGTAATCACTGCTATCATCTTATATCATAGTATTATATTAAACACATATCTGTCTATATTATACGTAGAAATAATCCTCAAATTATGCTACAATGTACCTGTTGATAATTCTCGAATTTTACTATAATGTACCCACTAATCTTCGTCAAATTTTCTTACAATGTACCTGTTAACATTTTTCAACTTTGCTAGAAATTACCTACTTAAAATTATCTGTTAGATTAAGGCCCTGCGCGAAATGCTATGCGTGTTAGTCGCTTTACAAGAATATAAAAACATCAATGTTAAGTACGCTCATAAACCCAATATATATTCTTGTATATATAAATAAATAAATTAATAAATAAATAAAATAAATGTGTGAACATGTTTGAGTTTGGGCTTCCTTTAGCTCCTCTTTTTTCCTATTTCTCCAGCCTACTCCGTGGGGGAAAAAAAACGTTTACCTAAGCCTCATCCCACCATGCATAGCTTTAGGCTATCACAAGATTCTGTCTATTATCATGGCTTTCCTCTTGCCTACACCTGTTCTCCATCCTCTTTGGCCCCGTTATTCACCTGTCGCTTTAATCTTTCACACACTATCCGATTTATTTTCCTCTGTCCCTCTGCAGCGGCGTTTCAGGGGCTCACAAACTGGAGAATGCGTATCCCTCTGATGCTCTCTCCAGTGTTCATATATTCCAAGGCTGTTCTATTGACTAAAACAACCTTGGAACAATATACACACAATAGACCAACCTTGGAACAATGTACACACACTAGACCAACCTTGGAATATCGAATGTCAACCGAGATAAGAGAAAAGCAGGAAATTGTTTTTGTGAAAGAAAAATTAAGCAAACATGAACGGCGAAATTATTGGTTTTAAATAAAGCCGAAAAAAATAAATGGCGTCGAGTAGAAGAAATGTGAAAACACAAAGAGAAAAAGAGAACATGAAGAGGAAATGGAGCAAAAAACAGAATGGAAAGTAGAACAAGAGTACAAATAATAATAATAATAATAATAATAATAATAATAATAATAATAATAATAATAATAATAATAACATTAATCCTCAGAACAGAAAATTAAATTTTAAGAAAAAAGGTGGAACAGGGTGAAAGGGGAAAATATTGCTAAATAGAAGAGGAGAAAGGAAAAGTTAGATTGCGAGGAGCGGATAGGTGAAGGGGAAAGATGAGGCGAACAATCAGAAGGGGAGAAGAGATGGAATGCTTGAGAAACAAAGAAGAACGGGAGGAGGAGAAAAATGGTAGGAGAGAAAAAGAGGAGAAGGAAGAAGGGAAGTGAGGGGAAGGAAACGAAGTAATAGGAAGATTAAGGGGATTGAGAGGGAGGATGTGAAGTGCGAGGAAAGAAGTGGGAGAGAGAAGGGGAGGAAGAGGGAAGAAAGGAATTAATGGAGGAAGGAATGGGAAGTGAGGGGGGAAAGAAGGTGAGGGAGGGGGGAGAACGTAGCCAAGGGAAAGAAGGGAAAATTGAGGAGAGGAAAGGAAGTAAGGGGAAAGAAGAGAGGAAAGGTAAGAAGATAAACACTGAGGAGAATACACATGAACAAATACCATAGCAAAATAAACCGTGAACATAAAAGAGAGAAGAAGAGAAGCCGTCAGGAGGGCGCTGGCTGGCAGGCCAGCAGGCACCACGCCCCGGCCACAAACCATTACCTCTATACCATTACCTCCCCGAGACGACTCGTAAACATGGGATTAACAACGGGTAACAGAGCTTACTTGAGTTACGGGGGCTAACGAAGCTGTTAAAGAGGCCCATAATTAAGGCAGAAGCCCCACCTATACCCTCGCTAAGGGGGCCAGGATCACACACACTGCCCTCACTCCTGGCCTCACCTATAGCTGTGCCTACTGGGGCTGAACTTCAGCTCTTGGGGTCCTTCTTCTCACATCCCTTGTGGATCATTTTTGTACTTAGTTTACCTGAATTTACCTGAGGGCCACCATCTTTCCAATGGCCTCGATGAGGTCTAGAAGCTGGTCAAAGTTCCTCTATTTTTCCAGAGGATTTTTTTCCAGTTGGATTTTAATTAATAACTTATTTTTTGAACTGCAGTAATCTCTTGGCATTTACAACTTCGGCGGGAAGGAAATCCCATTGGGTTATAATCCTATGGATACAAAAGCATCTCCTGCTTTCTGTCTTTCATTGTGGCTTGTTGAACTTGAAGCTGTTGCCCCCTTGTATGTGTTTAAAGAAGTGGTCTGTATTAATATCTTCCAACTTGTTCAATATTTTAAATCGCGATAAGGTCGACTAGTTTCGGGATGATTTTTGTTGCTCTGCATTGAACTTTCTGCAGAGCAGATATGCCCATCTGAAGATAAGGTCTTCATGCTTGATAACAGTAGTCTGAGTAGGGACACGCCAAAGATTTGTACAATTTAGTAACCACTTTCTTTTCCATGAAGTCAAAGGTTCGTTTGACTATTCCTAGAGTTTGGTTGACTATTCTACTGCACTTAAGTCGAGAACGGAGCCACTGTGCAACGGAGACCCTTCTCTTTCGATGACTAAGACAATTTCTCACGACTATTTTTATTCTAACAATTTCATTTTATATCTTCCTAAAAGAATACCCCCCAAAAATATATTTAATCAAAATAAAATTTATATGATTCATCATAATAACTTGAGAAAAAAAACAGGATCCAAAATCATGGTGGTGGCGGCATGAATCACAGTCAGACAATGGTTCATTGCACTTCTTCACCAGGGCAAGACTGGTGATCAACATGCAAATGACTCCACCACACAATTTTCACACGTCGAGTTGGTGTGCGTTGGTAGAGTTCCTCGACCAGCTGGTTGTGGCTTCCTGTTGGTGGGACCAGATTCACGAAACAGTTGCGCAAGTACTTACGAACGTGTACATCTTTCCTCGATCTTTGTCGGCTTCGGTTACATTTATTAAACAGTTTACAAGCATGAAAACTTGCCAATAAACCGTTGTTATTGTTATAAACAGCCTCCTGGTGCTTCGGAGCTCATTAACTGTTTAATAATTACAAAGCCGCCAAAGATTGAGAAAAGCAGCGTAAGTGCTTGCGTAACTGCTTCGTGAATTTGGCCCCAGTTGCAGAGTTCGTGATTTACGCCTGTTGGGATAGCTACTCGACCAGTTTACAGTTCCCGCCTGTTGGTGGTACTGTTGCAAGGCCAGCTCGTAGTTCCCGCCTCTTGGCACAGTTGCACAGCCAATTCGATCGTGTTTCTCACTCGTTTCCAGAACTTCATGGTCTTATAATTCTTTCTGTCTGTTGGTCCCTGAGTTTACAGCTATAAACTATTTAAATGTTTTAATAATCATCGACAGTTTATAAAGTAAACTTCGTTTAAATATTACAGGAATGTTGATCAGTGTAAACTGGTGAAAACCTCGCTCTTTCGCTAAACATTACAAATTTTGTTTTACGAGCTCGCGGGATGTAGCCGGCGTTATCAGCGACTGATTGTCATGCAAAACTGTGAATAACAACAGAGATCATTGCTGCGCCCTGCCTCCATGCACGTACTCGATGCCCTGCTTCCATGCACGTACTTGATGCCCTGCCTCCATGCACGTACTTGATGCCCTGCCTCCATGCACGTACTTGATGCCCTGCCTCCATGCACGTACTTGATGCCCTGCCTCCATGCACGTACTTGATGCCTTGCCTCCATGCACGTATTTGATGCCCTGTCTCCATGCACGTACTTGATGCCCTGCCTCCATGCACGTACTTGATGCCTTGCCTCCATGCACGTATTTGATGCCCTGCCTCCATGCACGTACTTGATGCCTTGCCTCCATGCACGTACTTGATGCCTTGCCTCCATGCACGTACTTGATGCCTTGCCTCCATGCACGTATTTGATGCCGTCTCCATGCACGTACTTGATGCCCTGCCTCCATGCACGTACTTGATGCCCTGCCTCTATGCATATTGTTCAGAGTAATTTTTATAATAGATTACATGTTCACAAAAATATGTTTTCAAACAAGCCTTCAAAGAAAATATTTTCAATAACCAAAACTAAATAGCACACCTAAAAATTGCTCTAATATACACACTTTCTTTTTTGGGGGGAAAGGGGTGGAATAATTGCCCCACCCTTAATTGCTCCTCTTTTTTGACTAATAAAGACAGTTAAATTGACAACTATATACCCTTACTTACTTTAATATTTTTGAAGAGTGGAATGGAAATGAAGTCTTCTTGATCCTTCAATATATCTCTGATTATATAAGCTTCTATCACTACTCCAGTGGAATTGTCTGGGTGTGAAGATAGTCTTCTTGGTAGAGGTAATTCAGTTGCTGGTATGGTTACAGTAGTACAAATATTAGTCTGGGTTTAACTAGGCCCACGCCGCCTGGAGTCGTGTTGCTGTTCCTTAGTAGTCTTGCCTAGTATTTACACTCTCCTGGAGACCCACATGTCCCTTTATGGGTAAGGTAAGGTAATTATCAGGAGAGGGCACTAAGCCATTACGACTGTATAGCACTTGGAAGGGATAAGATAAAAATTATACGAAGAAAGAAGTGTGCCCAACCACTAAAGGCACAACCCTTCCTCACACTAGGTTGTTTAAAGCACTGGCCGTCCTCCCCAGACGCATTCATCAGTTTTAACAATGTGTATTAAAAATTGGTTTGTTCTCATAAATTAATATTACTATACATGAAAATTATATGTATAGTTAGGCGTAGGTTAGGTGTTTAGGTTCTGTTGGCGATTATTAGTATTTGAAGTACGTTGGTGAAGCATTTTAGAATTATGGTTCGAACAGAGGACGTGAGCGAAGCACTTGTTCCGGAAATGCTTAGACGTCGGGTCATTCCATCTCAAATCACCAAAAAGTGACCTATGGCTTCCACTCGACCCTCTCCAAATGCCATGAAATTTTGTGGTAAGATAGACCTAGACCCCAAATGATACTGCAAAATATTAGAGCTCAATCTGCTTTGGTTCTTAAATAACAGGTCCATATTGAATGGGCTCTCGTCCTATTAATTAATGGGTAAATAGCACAAAAATTACCAACTTTGACCCTTTATTAAATCACTAGTGCCCAGAGGTGTGAAATTTGGCATACCAGGGCAACTTTTGGTGCGGAATACAGCAGTATGATCAAAAAAGTAGTTTGGGTAGCCATTCAGCTACCAATCCATGCTAATATCACTGCTAATATATCTCAATATGCGTCATTCCCAATTTGGTTTTGAATGACACTATTGGATAGAGCAGATTTTTTGTACAAGAGTAACTTTCATTTGGAGGACGGCTGGTTTATGAATGAAAAACAATTTACACACCATTCACAACCGATTATGTCCGAACACTTCCAGAAGATATGCTTCACTGACGACTTTTGTTCAAACTACAACGCTGTAAATGCTTTACCCACATACTACAAATACAAATAATCACGAACAGAACCTAAACACCTAACCTAACCTAATGCATAAATATGCACAATATGCTAATATATAATATTAATTTATATTTGAGAAAAGTTATTTAGAATTAACAGCATGTTAAAATTGATGAATGCGTCTTTGGGGGGGTCGACCGCTGGATAGAATGGACTTTGGTCTAAGGACAAGTTGCCATAACTTCTTCACCCACGTACTTCAAATACAAATAATTGCCAACAAAACCTGAACACCTAACCTAACTATACATAGAATTTATATATAAGAACAAACCAAATTTTAATACACTATGTTAAAATCGATGAAATGCGTCTGGGGAGGAATGTTGCATTCATTTAAACAACCTTGTGTGAGGACGGGTTGACCATCCAGTCCAAGTGGTTGGGCTGCAAGAGGCTATCAGGAATTAATTAATCTGGCTTCATTACAATTTTTACTGCTAACAGCCATCCATTTTTACTATTAGCTATTTACATAATTTATTTAAGATTAGAACAAAGTATGAAGTTGTAACAGCTGTTAGCTATTTAATTTCATGAGCTGACAATTATTGATACTCCTGTCTTCAAATATACTTTGAGGACTATCATTAAGATCCACATGCAATATGCAGCATTTACCCATGGAAACTTTATTATACCTCTGGGCGAATCATTATTGCTTATATTCCAGCTGCCTAGACAAAGCTAAAGTATGTTTACATCAAGGAACAGTCTTTTCATACCTGCATTCCCACCTAATGTTGCTGTGGAATATACACACACTGGTGTATGGTTTATCATCTATGAATTGGATTGAGATGCATATTTAGATTTAAGTGCTATTTCTTAGAATCCAGTATAAAGGGCATACACTAGTATCTTAGGGGTTTCCCATATAAATCTGGCTATTATTGAGAATTTCCCAAACACATTCATTGATATATTCATTGTAGGCCTAAATACATTATCCTTTAAAGTTAATGTCCTTCGTCCATGTTTTTTTGTAAATTACTTGTACATAAATCATTCAACACAAATACTATAGTGTATGAACTAAACGAGGTAAAAATGATCATGTACACATCCAAGGCCAACGCTACGAGACCTTGGCCACAAGTGGAGGTGGTAGCAACATATGAAGTCTGGCATTGACAGATCCGACTGCAGGGCCCGCCACCTCCCTACCTTCTAAACATCACTAACCATAAAAAAATATTTGTATTTTAATTTTCCTTATATTTTGCATCCAAAATAATAATTTTGTAAGGACGAAATATATTTGTGTAGAGGAACAAATGAGTACCATAAATCCTTAACCACACATTGGTGGTTAAATTGTTTTGTACAATGTATTATGTAGTACCTAGGTGTTTGAGATGGTTAAACCCAGCCTCTTAAAATTACATCAGTTTTTGCTTGTATGCACACTATGGCCAAAAATGAACATAATTTGAAATTAAATCGACTCGTGAAAGTGACGTACTGTCCCGGTTTCTGCTTCGAGTCCTCCAGCTTACTCGGATAGGTTAGGAGAGGAAACTTTCAATTAACAGTTTTCATGACTTTGAAACTTAGAACTTCTTGCCCTCCAAACCTATCAGAGGACCTTGAACTTGCTGTTTTGGAGAAAAAATCCAAAATTGATTTAAAATTATTTTTCATTTTCAAATGAAGTCTATTTTCGGCCATACGGGCAAACGGCCAAATTCAGAAATAATTTGCAAGAGGACAGGTTGAATGGTTATGGTAGATATTTAGCAAAACAATATAATAATGTTAGAGTACCTTGCACAAAGAACTTTGAACATAAATATTATAATTATTTTTGTATTTGTTGTTGGGAGGAAGGGGTGAATTACCCAACTTGCAACCATGAATTGAATGCAATTAATTCCAATTCCTATCTAAAGTGGCAAGAGTAAAGACAACTCTTGGCATTCAGTGGAAAAAAATAAATTTTTTGTCCACTATTTCTTATTCTGTAGTAATAATCACATCTATTTTGTATTTAAATTATTATATCTTTTGCAATAAAGATAAATACGGATGCATTTAAAATTAAATTGTTTATTCAAACACACAATATCTGCATTATGGAACTTTTCACTTAACATGTTGTGCAGAAAATACAAAAAATGTGAAACCTTCTATTCTAGGGAAACAGAAAATATGCATAAAGGATGAAAAGATCATAGCACAAGTCATTTTAAGATCAAACAATATCCTTGTGTCTGGGGTTCTGCATATTATTCTACTAAGGAAAATTAAAGAGCCAAGGCAGTGATGACCAACTATGTACTAAGTACGCGCACATGCCACAAATTCTCAAATCAGGTAACAAACTGCACATGATCAAACAATCCACTAGGAGGAATCTTATGTTTAATTTGACCAAATAAAATCCTTTCCATGTGCAAAATCACTGGATAATTTTAGTGACATGTTGAATTAGCTTCAGTATATACTCAATAGTGTAAACCTTTTAATATTCTGGATTGTATTACAAAAGAGGTAATTTATTTTAGGCAATTATTAGCAATACACTTTCTAAGTAATATTTACACTGAACATAAGGCAATAAGCCTAAAATATACAAATAAAAAATATAAATCAGGAACCCAGATAGGAACAAAACAGAGCATTACAACTGCAGCTTGTATTAAAATGCATTTAATCATCAGTTAAACAGTTATAATTTGTGATAGAGCTATAAAAATTACCATATTTTCATTACATTCTTACAGAAAGATGGAGGAACAGGAAAAACAAATATATTCAATTGTTACAGGATTTTCTTACTTAAAATGGAATACAGTAAAAATACACTAGCAGGTGCAACATACCTAACAATACATACTCAGTTTTGCATTATATTAACAACACAATGAAGGACAGTGCCAAACCAAACTGGTCCCATAAAAATCAAACGAGAAAACTGCTAAATAGCATATGATTAGTCAAATTTTGCTCAATTTCAAACTTTATGGGTTGGGAGTCAATATTTGTATTTGTCGAGATTTGTATTTACCTAAAGTTGTTGTGGAAGAGAATTTACATGATGGGAGACGACAGCTTCCTAAGATGAGTGAACTTAGTGATCAGGCAAGTACAGACAATTTGCAAGGCTGTTTGTTTGAATTAAACTTTAACCTGATGTAAATTTATAGGATAAAGACTGCATCACAATTAACCCACATCATCTCTTACAAAAAAAAGAGGCACAAACAATAGAGTAGATTTGGCTTATTACTAAAAATTTATCTTTTAACAACTATATATATATACAGTAGCCCCAAAAATTTGCACAGAAATCTGTTCTGAAATTAAACATATAATATTTCTTATTTATTTCCTGAATTACATTCAAATGTAAAATTATTTCAAAAAGTACTCTGGATATTAGTTTCAGTACTGCTTAATACAAACCCAAAATTACAGTAATTAAGGAATACACACCCATGATGCTTTCATTGTTAACACACCAAACAAGGTCTTTCTCTGATAAAATACAGCAGTACTGTACTTACAAATAAACTATAATATACTCTGGCAGTTTACTCCACCCATCCCTTATATATTTGTATATAAAAACAAAGTAATTTAAAACAAAAATGTTTATCTATTTTCATAAGTGACATACCCGATCTGATTGGGAACTGTGTAATGATTACAAAAGTGCTATATTTCAGCTATTCAAATACTGTATCATTGATGAGATGTATCTCATCAGATGATGCTATCAAGATCAATATACACATATTTGGCATAGTCAATCTATGTCTCGTGCCCACAGCACGAGTCAAGCCAAACTGATGGATCCCCATACTGTTAAAAAAGCAGCATAGATCAGAGCCAGTTCAGAATATTTCAGTGATATCACACTTAGCTATCCACACGCTGCTTATCACTTGCTTTACTCAAAAATTAGCCTAGTTTGCTTTTTTGTACTCTATTCTTTCCACTTTGACTTCATCCCCAACAAGTTGGTAGACGTAGGTGACGACTGTAGAGCTCTGAATATCCATCAACACAAATGATGGTGTAATTTCTCTGAAAAAGAGAGGATATTATGAATAACAGATTGCATATTATAATAAGGACAGTAATAACACACAAATCATAATGGTGTGATGCATCAAATGAACAAGGGCCGTGACGAGGGTTTGAACCTACGCCCGAGAGGATCCCAGACGCTGCCTTAAACGACAGAGCTACGATATGGTAAAAGAATTGCAACCGGGAAATCATCTTGACCTACCAGGGGTCCTGCAGTCTGAGAGACAAACCTGGTTTTTACACAATTCCCCCATGCACCCAAGCTCTGTCAATAAGCTGTTCTAATTCTTCGCCCTTACTTCATTACACACAGAAATCACAACAGTGTGATACATCAAATGAACAAATCCACAAGGGCCGTGACGAGGGTTCTTTTACCATGTCGTAGCTCAGTCGATTAAGGCAGCATCTGGGATCATCTCAGACATGGGTTTGAACCCTCGTCATAGCCCTTGTGGATTTGTTCAAGAACAGTAATAACTTTCAAATACATGACCTGTGATGCAGGTCAAATATTTAACCTTGCATTAAACCAAACCTTATAGTATAGTATTTCGTTAATGTTCTTAGGCAAAACTAGGATTCAAACACCAGGATTTTAGTTTTTGTAATAAAACTTATTTTGGTTTCAAAATAATGTAAAGTACAACGTATCAGCCAAAATCCACATATTTTTATAATGAATATTTTATAAATGTAAGTATTTGTGACATTCACAGACCTAATATTATTGCACACAAACTGACCATGTGGTTTCTGTGTATGAATGCAGGTTGACCTCTTGTTACTCAAGCAAGTTGCACATTTTTCTTTGGTTGCATTATTACTCGTGTGATAAAAAATGCAGTCAAGCAAGAGTATAAAGGTTGAATCAGATAAGGGTTCAAGGAACTTTCTTATCAAGGACAATTAGGGTGAATATGAAAAAGGTCATCATGATTGGGAAGGGTAGAGGCTAGCAGACAAGAGTGACACTGGGACTAGTACCGTTTCTAACATGAAATAGGAAACAAATAATGGAGTTTGTCGGTAAGAGACAGCAGTGGTGGTAAAAGTTCCGAATTAAAGACCTTGAGGCCAAAAATTAAACATTAAATGTAATGAAATGTCCTCTTTTGGTAGTGCCCTCATGCAACAAAACCAAGCAACTGCTTGAAGAAAATTAGACACCCAAAAATACTGAGACAAATGGGCATTGCTAAACTGAAAGCACTGTGACCAAAATGCAGCTCAGGCTCCTTGTGGTCCCAGCCAACCTGCCCCCTCCCCCCTCACTCGATCCTCCCAAAGACCTTGTTGGGATCGAACTGTTGACAACCCAACACATTTAATTTAGGTTTATTCTGAATGTTTATCCTATGCTTCGTTGTACTACAACGGGGTACATGAATCTGAACAGGTGTCAGCCTCAGCCGGACCTATTGTCAGGTGCGACACACTTTGTGCTGAGGTCTGACAAAGGACAATAAGATGGTATAAAACTTCATCATGGATATATTCGGATACATCGCTAATCACCTTATATACAATATATTACATGTATATATATATGTGTGCATTGTACACAAGTACAGTTATATATATATATATATATATATAGAGAGAGAGAGACACTGCGACCACGAAATGGTCGTCTCTTATCCGATTGTTCTTTCTACTTATAAATTCACTTGTCCGTAATTTTGGACCACTATTCGGAAAATCAGCGCGTTACCTCCACGCCGACCTCTAAATCTCAAAGCTGTTATCTTCCATAACTTTCAAGAACGTCGACCATGCCTCGAGGTCCTCTTCCTTCGTGAGGGTGGAGCACACTAACAGTTGGGTCCGTTGGTCACACATCCAAACGCGACGACAGCCTGTTGACTCAATGGAGGGGAGTAGATGTCTCTCTTTCCACATGCTCCGGCCAGCACACGTTACCTCGCCCGGTGGCTCTGATTGGCTAACAAATTCCCGCCACCGGACGAGCCATACCGTGCTGACCGTTAACGACCTCCACGGTTGTTAACCTCGTTCTTCCTGTAATAATGAACGTATTTCTATTATATACCGTGTCTTTATGCAATGACATAACACGATACGATATATCTTAACACCATGTGGTTTCTGTGTATGAATGCAGGTTGACCTCTTGTTACTCAAGCAAGTTGCACATTTTTCTTTGGTTGCATTATTACTTGTGTGATAAAAAATGCAGTCAAGCAAGAGTATAAAGGTTGAATCAGATAAGGGTTCAAGGAACTTTCTTATCAAGGACAATTAGGGTGAATATGAAAAAGGTCATCATGATTGGGAAGGGTAGAGGCTAGCAGACAAGTGTGACACTGGGACTAGTACCGTTTCTAACATGAAATAGGAAACAAATAATGGAGTTTGTCGGTAAGAGACAGCAGTGGTGGTAAAAGTTCCGAATTAAAGACCTTGAGGCCAAAAATTAAACATTAAATGTAATGAAATGTCCTCTTTTGGTAATGCCCTCATGCAACAAAACCAAGCAACTGCTTGAAGAAAATTAGACACCCAAAAATACTGAGACAAATGGGCATTGCTAAACTGAAAGCACTGTGACCAAAATGCAGCTCAGGTTCCTTGTGGTCCCAGCCAACCTGCCCCCTCCCCCCCTCACTCACTCATGAGCAAGCCAAACCAAACTCCACCCCACAGGGAAAGAAGGAACAGGGCAAGGATGGGGAGCTACTAAAGCCCCCACCAGAAAAGCAGGTTTCATCACATTCAATGCTTGATTTCAGGAAGAACTCCATCTGCCCCTCCTTGGCAGAAGAGACCATCATTTCTGAAAAATAGTAATAAATGGAAAATTGCCGCCTGGGCTTTCCCATGGAAGAAAACAGCAGAACATTAGTTGCACATTGAATACCCAAGAACATTGGGGCCGAGAGAAATCCAGTAAGTAGCACAAGGGCAACACCCTGTTGGAGAACCAAAAGCCCCAGAATAGTAATCAGTTGTGGACATGTTGGCAGAAAAAGTCATCAGGTCAACAAAGTTCTGAACATCACTTTTTTTCGTTTTCTGAATGGTTCTTCAGGCAGGGAGAAAGTGTCTGCTGCCAGCTTTTCCAAGAGGTCCCGAGGGGTTGGCGGGTCTTGGTGGACTCCCAGTGTGTGCTCAGGGAGTTGTGAGCAGCTGGCCTCAGCTCTGCTGGGGGACAGGAAGACTTTTTCCGTTTTTGCCCATATGGTACAAGTTTGGGCGGGGCGGTGTTTTTGCCTTGACTGTTCTCTGTCGGGTAGGGCCCAGTGCTTGCTTTCCTGAGGGACTCCAAAGGGTCCCTAATCATCTGCCCATCAGTGTACAATATTTATTCGCCGTAAGGTGCATTCATTTCTGCCAACTAGCAATGTTCATTTAGCCATATGGCTTTGCAATTTAACCTTCAAGAGTACACAGGGATAATGCATCACATCAGATGAAGCAGTAGGGTCCAGCATAAAATTTAAATGTCCAGCATAGAAAATGGGTCACCCATACATTGCCCAGGGTTGATAGTAAACGGTGGCCATTTTGAAAATACATCCTGTGTAGGCTGATTTGGCAGAAAGGCCTCGGTGTCTCTCTAGCAAACATGTGTAATGCATCAGTGTCTGGCTTAAGCCGTCACGTTGTTGCTCGCTCCAAACATATGCCGATTGATGATGAAACTCAGGATGAACTTTTCTCAACTGATGTGAAAAATATCAGGAATGATTCTGATTTTGATGAAAATTATGCCAAGGGCTCCAGTAAAACTGATACAGACAGCGATAACACAGAAGCACGTGTTACTGTTCCGAGGGTAAGGCATGCTCCACCACTACCTTGGTACCCTCACTCAAAAACATTACAGTAATGCCACCAGCAGACCTGCCCTGTAAGTCTGTGCCACTTGATGTTCCTGAAGACCCTGAACATGTCGAAGATCACTCGCTTTCAGGATTTTATGACATGGAATCTGAGAGTAGTTGTTAGCATTCCTGTGGCAGGTGCTAGTCATGTACGTGCTGCCTTTCACCCGAGGCTGGCTTCCTTCATGACCCAGCAGAAGGAAGATTTTTAATTATTTATTACAATTATTATTATTATAATTATTATAATAATAAAATTAATAATTATATTATTAATTGTGGCAAGTGGCAATAATTATTAATTGGTAATATTAGTGGATATAATAATTGTGGCAAGTGGCAATAATTATTAATTATTGCAACTGTCTACCATCAAGTGATGGTAGACAGTGGCAAAGTCAATAAAGCAACAAAAGCAGCAGTGTATAAACCCGATAGTGTCATGGACAATAACACAAACATGCACTTGGCTGATAAGTGTGACATGGTGGTTGGCGTTGTTGAGTGTGTACGAAAAACCGTGAAGTGGACAAAGAAAATGTTTAGCCATGCTAAACAATCATAATATGTACATGATGAAATCAGGCAATAAACCATCCATGCATATGTTTAGTCTTGCTGTTTTGACAATATTACTAACAACATTCAGCAAAGACAATCATGTTCATTATTATTTATTATATGTTTATTAAATTGATTTAACCTCTGATTTATTTCAATCAGAGGCCTTCTCGCCCCCAACGTTGCCTTATGCTGCTCCAGACAGACTGGCTTTCAAGGACGGCTTTTTGCAACACAAAATAAGAGTTTTTACCACCTTCAGGAAGCCGTGTAAAAGGCCAATGTGAGTGCAATGTTCGCAACAATACACAGGAGGAGACCAAAGATATGCAAGATGGTCTCAACATGATGCAGTGTGTGGGGTACAGCTCCACTGACTATCACACCCTTCAGAATTTTTGAGTGCTATATATTGAAGCATAAACATATAAATAACGAGTGAGCGAGTGTACACAAGTGTAAAATATTAATATTTGTTATGAAATTTACTGTAAAACAAGACACATTGGTGTGCATGTAAAGTGATGTATGTAATTATGTGTATTGATTTTCTAAGTTTTATTATATTAAAACGTCAAGTGATACAACACTGAACAATGTGCGAAAAAAGTTTTAATAAAATACATGAAATACAACGTAAACAAAATCAAAAGAAATTAATGCATGGCAACTCTTGGCAATTGTGTGGCCCGTGGGACCTGTCTGGGATGCTTGCTCTTTGAGCGAATATGTAATGATGAACATCATAGGCCTATTTCTCAAACCTGCTGCAGCCACATTAAGTCGATTTAGATTTTTTCTTTATTCTTCCTATGGTAAGGGAAGACATTCTAACATATTTAGAAGAGAAATTTTTGTTGTTTAGAATTGATATTTTAAGTTCATCTGGGTGTTGAATGGCACACCCAGTGGCTACCTTGAGGTGCTTCCGGGGCTTAGTGTCCCCGCGGCCCGGTCGTCGACCAGGCCTCCTGGTTGCTGGACTGATCAACACATAAAATGGCACAATACCTGGGCTGTGCCATTTATCAGTGGAACAGCCCAGGGGTTAATCTTGGCTACAGTACTTACCCATCCATAGGACTGTATGATCCTGTAGCCGAGCCTGGATTGATAAAGAACCGAGATTCTGCTTCAAATGCTTCAAACTTGTGTGTGCCCTAAGATAAGGATGTCAGCATCCAGCTGTCTTGCAATGAGGGAAAGGGCTGCTGGAACTCCCCAAGGAACTACTTGATGTCCATGACACATACCAATACGAAACTGTCCAACTGTCACCACTTTCTGCTCGGGATAACTGGTCTGCAACATTAAATAAAAATACATACATCTAAGATTTTATACTACAGTTCTTCTTAAAAGATAAATTAGTATAACATTAAATTATTATTTATATTAAAATTAATATTCAACTAGTTTAATGTCCTGATACATTCCAAAACACACATTTTCAAGAACTTTATTGTAAAATTGGATACATTCCAGAACTAAGAACTTTGTTATAATCAAGATTTTAATACTATACTATATATGAAACAAAATAAATTTTATTGACAAAATACACACACACCCTTTCCACCAAAGCCCACAGGATGGGTATGGGGTGCATAATAAAGAATATATTGAATTGGTGCGAGAGTAGACAGGGATGTACAGTGACACCTTATTTTACAAATGCCCCTCTTTACGAACTTTTAGGGTTACAAGCGCAATTTCTTTGTAAAATCCAAATCGGGTTACGAACTTTGCCTTGGGTAACGTAGTTTGATATGCGTATGGCCGATTTAGTGCGTGGTGACACAGCGCCCGCGCCTCGGTTTACCAGTGCCTTCCACTTAGTGATAATCGTGGCTGAATTCTTTGTAAAGAACGTGTTTTTGGGATTTTTGGGTATTTGAACATAAAAGTAATTATTATATATTTTGCCATGGGTTCCAAGAAAGTCAGTGGTAAGGTTCAAACTAAGAAAATAGTTGTGAGTAGAGGCAGTAGAGACCCTACCTCATTAAGAAAATGTGTGAAGTATGGGAAGAATTGCAAAGTTTTGTTGAAAAAATGAACCCAGATAAAACTGTAGCAGGCCGTTGCATTGACCTTTTAAATGACAATGTGATGTCTCACTACAGACAAGTGTTAAAATGTAGGAAAAAACAAATGTCTTTCGATAGATTCTTACTAAGACAAGCAAGCAGTGAGCCACAACCACGTCCTAGTGGTACTCCTGCAAAATGTAGGAGAGAGAGTACCCCAGAGAAGTCATCACTGCCTGATGTTATAATGGAAGGGGCTCCCCTTCCAAGCACTAACACCTCTCCTCCTCTTCCCCCCTCCTCACCGTCTTCCATACGCAAAGAAGAGTCATCAATAACGGTCAGCAATAACTTTTATATACTTTAGTACTGAAGATTTGGGTGAATTAGGTATAAAATTTACTTTAAAGTTAATATTTTTGGGAGTGTGGAACAGATGAATTAAATTTACATTATTTCTTAGGGGAAAATTTGCTTCGGTTTACGAATTTTTGGGTTACGAACTATCTCTGGGAACGGATTAAATTCGTAAGCCAAGGTACCACTTATGGGGTGCATAATAAAGAAAGGAATTGAAAAATTGAACTGGAGCAGTAGACAGGGATGTATATCAACCAAGATCTTCATTTCTGACCTATGAAACTTGCTTATTTCCATAGACTAGGTCTAACTGATCACATGGACAGAGTCACGAAGTTAGTACATGGCCCACATTCTGCACTGACAACATGGATTTTTCCACACATCCCTGATGGATCATTCCAGCCCATTATATTTTAGAAGGCTTATCCATAGATTCAAAACTTTTCCAAGCACAGCTTTCAAACTGACCACTTAACTGTGACCCTCAACTGCAGCTAGGTGACAGTACAGTATCACATGAAAAACAGTTTTCTGACTGCCTACCTCAAATTCTTCCAGATTGGTTCAACATAATTGAAACAATGGCAGAAACCAGATGCCAATCTGGCATTGGTTTCTGCCAGATTGGTTGCACTCAGGCTGGCAGAAACTACTCCCCCTCAGTTAAAATACAGTACAGTACTGTACTTCTTTTTCAACATTCAGCAAGTTTATGCTATCCATAAAGGATGGTCACCATAGGAAAGGAGGCTATGGACACAAAGGTGCAAGGAAAGCTAGAGACAAGGCCCCAGCCAAGGGCCAACAAAACATGAACAGTCTGACTAATGCACGAGCCTCCTGTGTAACTTGTGTAAGAAATCCTCCAGAACCTTGTATACCACATACGTAAGGCCAATCCTGGAGTATGCAGCCCCAGCATGGAGCCCCATACCTTGTCAAGCACAAGACGAAGCTGGAAAAAGTTCAGAGGTATGCAACTAGGCTAGTCCCAGAACTAAGAGGCACGAGTTACAAGGAAAGGCTGCGTGAACTGTACCTCACGTCACTGGAAGACAAGAGCTCAAGAAGACATGATCACCACATACAAAATTCTCACGGGAATTGATGGTAGATAAAGATGGATTATTAAACACAGGTGGCACACACACACACACAAGGGGACACAGGTGAAACCTTAGTACCCAAATGAGCCACAGACACATTAGAAAGAACTTTTTCAGTGTCAGAGTAGTTAGTAAATGGAATGCACTAGGAAGTGATGTGGTGGAGGCTGACTCCTTACACAGTTCCAAATGCAGATATGATGGAGCTTGAGATGCTCAGAAATCTGTACACCAATAGATTGACAGTTGAGAGGCGGGACCAAAGAGCCAAAGCACAACCCCCCCCCCCTACAAGCACAACTGAGTACAAGCAAGCAAGCAACCACACACGCACAATAAAATTTTACAAAAAGGCAAACCAACAAAATCATTAGAGAAAGGGGTAGTGAAGAATAAGGAGAGGAAACATGTTCCTGAAAATTGCATACACCAACATAGATGGAGTGAGATCAAAGATACTGGAGTTAATTGATGTAATACAGCTGCAGACACCAGACATTGTTGCACTCACGAAGACAAAACTTGATATTTTAAATGAGGTCATATTACCAAGGGGCTACTCAGTCTGGAGACGGGACAAAAATTAGGAAAGGCAGTGGTGTTGCTGTGCTGGTGAAAGAACACCTAAAGGTAAATGAAACAATGATTGCTAATCCAGGAGAAGTTGACATAATAGCACTAGAGATCTGCAATCAGGATGATAAACTAAAAATCATAAATGCATATAGTCCACCTCCATGCAACACATGGTCAATGGAGGAGCTGGATAATAAAGGAAAGGGGCTTATAACAATAATGAGAGAGATTATAGAGAGCTGATAGAGATAGATCATGATTGTTGGTAGTCGGCGACTTCAACTTGAAATCCATAGACTGGGAGGCATATGAATCTAGAAGAGAGGATTTTTGGACTTGATTCGTAAACCGCATCCTGGAAACATTCATGTATCAACATGTTAAACAAGCTACGAAGATGAGGGAAGGGGATGTTCCCTCCATGCTGGATTTGATATTTACCAGGAAAGAGGAAGAGATATTTGACATTCAGTACCTCCCTCCCTTGGGTAAAAGTGACCAAGTCTTTTTGGGAATAAAGTATGCAATGCATTATAATCTGGAAGAAAATGAGGTTGAAGCAGTTGAAAAACCTGATTTCAGGAGAGGTCATTATGGGGAACTCAGACATTTCTTTAAGGAATTTTACTGGAAAGATCTGTTAGGACATGAAGTAAATGAGATGTATGTCAAGTTTAGTGAAATATATGATAAAGGCACAACAAAATTGATACCAAAGTAGAGATGCAGAACTAGGAAACAGGATTGGTTCAATAGAAATTGCAAGATGGCCAGAGACCAAAAGACACAAAATGGAATCAATATAGGAAGAGGCCAAACTCCCAAACATACCTGTGATAAAAAGATGCGAGAAACAACTACACAGCAGTGAGGAGAGAGGCAGAAAGAAATTTTGAGAGATTGCGGACAAATGTAAAACAGAACCAGGTCTATTCTATAAATTCATAAACAACAAATTGCAGGTAAAGGATAATATTCAGAGGTTGAAAATGGGAAATAGATTCACGGAAAATGAAAAAGAAATGTGTGAAACATTAAATGAAAAGTTCCAAAGTGAGTTTGTACAAAATGAAATCTTCAGGGAACCAGACAATAAGAATTCCAGAGAACAACAGAGCACATAGAGGTGTCTAGAGACGAAGTGGAAAAAATGCTCAAGGAGCTAAGTAAGAACAAAGCGGTTGGCCCAGATGGAATTTCACCATGAGTTTTGAGAGAATGTGCACCTGAACTCAGCACTCCACTTCAGCTGATTTTTCAAGCATCTCTGTGTACAGGAGTTGTAGCCGATGTGTGGAAAAAGTCTAACATAGTTCCAATCTACAAAAGTGGCTACAGGGAAGACCCCCTCAATTATAGACCTGTACCACTGACAAGTGTAATATTCAAAATATTGGAAAAAAAAATTAAAACTAAATGGATAGAACACCTGGAGAAAAGATATATCAGACAGACAGTATGGTTTTCGATCTGGAAGATCCTGTGTAACGAATTTACTCAGTTTCTATGATCGAGCCACAGAGATTTTACAGGAAAGAGACGGTAGGGTTGACTGCATCTATCTGGACCTAAAAAAGGCTTTTGACAGTTTCACATAAGAGATTGTTCTGAAAACTGGAACATATTGGAGGGGTGACAGGCAAGCGTCTAACATGGATGAAAAATTTCCTAACCGATAGAAAAACGAGGGTCGTAATCAGAGGCAATGTATCGGATTGGAGGAATGTCACAAGTGGAGTACCACAGGGGTTCAGTTCTTGCAGCGGTAATGTTCATTGTCTACATAAATGATCTACCAGATGGAATACAGAATTATGTGAACACGTTTGCTGATGATGCTAAGATAATAGGGAAGATAAGAAACCTAGATGATTGTCATGCCCTTCAAGAAGACCTGGATCAAATAAGTATATGGAGCATCACTTGACAAATGGAATTTAATGTGAATAAATGCCATGTTATGGAATGTGGAATTGGAGAACATAGACCCCCACACAACTTATAAATAATGTGAGAAATCTTTAATGAATTCTGACAAAGAAAGGAATCTAGGGGTGGTTCAAGACAGAAAACTGTCACCTGAGGACCACATTAAGAACAAATTGTGTGAGGAGCCTATGCTACACTTTCTAACTTCAGAATTGCTTTTAAATACATGGATGGAGAAATACTAAAGAAATTGTTCATGACGTTTGTTAGACCAAAGCTGGAATATGCAGCGGTTGTATGGTGCCCATATCTTAAGAAGCACATCAACAAACTGGAAAAGGTCCAAACATATGCCACTAAGTGGCTCCCAGAACTGAAGGACAAGAGCTACGAGGAGAGGTTAGAAGCATTAAATATACTAAAACCAGAAGATAGAAGAAAAAGTGATGATATGATCATTACGTACAAAATAGTAACAGGAATCGATAATACTGATAGGGAAGAATTCCCGAGACCCGGAACTTCAAGAACATGAGGTCATAGATTTAAACTAACGAAACAAAGCTGCCAGAGAAATATAAAATTCACTTTTGTAAACAGAGTGGTAGATAGTTGGAACAAGTTAGGGGAAAAGGTGGAAGAGGCTAAAACCATCAGTAATTTCAAAGCGTTATATGACAGTGCTAGGGAGATGGGACACACAAGCGTAGCTCTCATCCTTTAACTACACTTAGGTAATTACACACACACACAACCACAAAAAAAACAAAATGAATAACAAATAAACCAGAAAAATATTGCAGTGAATGTAAAATCACTTATTTTTGTATTTTTTATATTCTGGAAACGTGGATATATAATGTAGTCCAATCATATACTCATGTCTACTGCTCAACACTACACATCTACCACATTCCTTTATACTGTATCTATAAATATATATTAATATCAATTACTCAGTATTTTTAATTAATGCTCACTGTTTGAAAAAAAAAATTATGGTAAAAGATGCAAAAATGTTTTGAAATAAATTCTTTACATTATTTGTCATTTTAAATTGTTAGTCTCACCTCATCAAAGTCTCCTCGAACAACATGTACGTCTGCTGCCAGAGTTTTAAGGTAGTCATAACTCTCCTTGGTGCAGAGGTTTCCAGTGCAAAGGATGTGCTGAATACGACCTGGTACAAGCAACTTCTTAAATTTTGCTGGCAGTGAACTCATTCGGTGAGGAATATGGAGATCTCCCAACACAAGAACAAGCTGTGGAATATAATTGGTTAATTATGTAGCTGTTTGTACAATTTTACATGGCAATGGAAAGAAACAATTTCAGTTTTTCTATATTTAATTAAGGCCCACCTGTTGTCTAATTTTAAATATGTACAATCCTATAGCCTTTCTCAATGCCTCGTTTTCTAATCATGTAAATTACATCATGGATGTTCAAACTCTAAATTTAACTGGATTAAAATCTACCCATATGTTTGGCACCTGATTTCCATTGGAACTGCCTCTTTACCTGTTGTTTAATGCCATGTTTTTCTTTTATAAACTTTCCTGGCTATTCTACGTGTTGCTGTATTTCTTGTATCGATACAGAATATTAAGCATATTTCAACAGCTTTGCTACTCTGGCCTGGCCAAGAATTTTATTCCTCTCATACTAATGCTTACTAATACTTATGAATTTCTTTATCTGACTTTAGACTAACTAGGCACGAGTCTACAGCAGTGTATTTCTATATTTCAAGATACAATACACTCTAGAAAATAGTTACCATACATGAATTTGATATTAATATATCTACTTATTAGGCTTGATGTGTGTGTCACTCAAAACACAAACTTGATAATGCTCCAGGATGGACCCAAATGTTTCTTCATCTTCTGACGTGAGGTTTGATCTTCATACCTTCAGCCACATTATTGTAACCATCTGCAGGCTTATACTGAACTATAGTGTCTATACTACAGGGTATTGGGTCTACAGCAGTAGTCCAAAGTGTGCTGAAGTGTCAGTTGGGTCCCGAGAAATCTAGGTAATAAAAGTTACTGTAAATACAACAATTACTTCAAAATGATCATTTAGAATTGTTCTACAAGGAATAGGGTAAAGGTGTCAATCTCTAAACACTTTACAAAATTACTGACAATTTTAATGGACTAAAAGTCAATCTTTGAACCTAATGGTCCCCAAGCCTTATCCCAACACGCTCGGCGTCAGAGCCCTAATGTCGCCTATGAGGAACCAGGATGAGAATCTGACTCATTCTATGAGGTGAGCGAAGAACAATCATATAACCTGGGAAAAAATGCAAGAGAAAGTGTAAGTACAACAAAACGTGCAACTGCTGAAGAGTGACACACACCAAGGAAAACAAGGTATATAATTATTGACACATGGTAATTTCCTTAATTCTGATGTGCCCAACCTCCACCAGATGACAGTTTTCTTGACCGTTTTGTTGCTTGTTCACCGCCTGCCTAATGTTACTGTGGTTGTTAGAAGGGGATTGACCAGGCCTACCGATTCATATTTTAAGTAGTTAATTTGTTGATGATAAAGATAAGAATGGACCTGTGTAGTACCCTGTGAATGAGACAACTGTTTAGGTGATCAGTTCTAGTTGTAAACTATGTGAACATATAATGTTAGGACACACTCACCAACATTATATTTTTGACGGCCAAGTTACCAAAGACTTCATACCAAATGGAACGAGAGAATTTGAGCTCTAACTGTTTAATACACTCACAGACATTAGAAGTTGATATTTTGTGCTGCATAGTAATGGCCATTTGCTTTTCTTTTACCTAATGGTAGCATTACCATACCAAGTTCTATCACTCAATAACCCTACTGGGGCTAATGCTGGTCACAAATATACGGTTAAATTTCCCAGCGCCGGCGAGAAACAAAATGGGCAGAGTTTCTTTTACCCTGATGCTCCTGTTACCTAGAAGTAAATAGATACCTGGGAGTTAGACATCTGTTACGGGCTGCTTCCTGGGGATGTGTGGTGGGAGGGGGGGGGGGTGGTAATCTTAGTAGTTAGTAACAGTCGATTGATTGACAGTTGTGTGGCTGGCCCAAGGAGCAGAGCTCAACCCCCGCAAGCACAACTAGGTGAGTACAGTGGTTACTCCTAACATACCAACCTAACACTGGCCTGTTAGTGATAGTCTTAAGAGAAGGGTCTCTCAACCAGCCCTCTCTCTGCTTCATGATACCAACACACCCACCACCAAACAACAATACCACACGCTCAAGCTTACACAGCTAGTAAGACTATAGAAAATTCAGGTAAATTGTGGTAAAATATTGACCATGGTAACGAGTGGGAGGACATCGTGTCCTCCCACTCGTCACCGGGGACTGGTCAAGTTGTATACTGCAATTTCGGATACCGGGCTAGAAACAACTTCGTTCACTGAGAAGTTTGTACATATAAACCATTCCGTTCGTATATGCGCTGGTTTGTGTTCGCTGTTGTTTTCGTCTGAATAAATATATGGCACTTGTTCATATAATTAGCGCTTCCATTATTAGAATTATTTATCTATTATTAGAATAACAAGGTGCAAACCATACCCCCTTACAGTTGAAATCTATTTATTTATATACAAGAAGGTACATTGGGTTGCGAGAGTACATAACATATATTAAGAGGTACATTGTAGCAAGATTTGAGATTAAAGGATTTAAGACTAACACGTTTAGAAACAAGGCGCCCCCGAAGGAGGCTATTATTTGTTATGCACCCCATACTCAACCAGTAAGTAGTGGAGCAAAACATAGATTACATGGTCATAAAGTCTTAATCAGACCAATTCAATTCAATTTCTTTCTTTATTATGCACCCCATACCCATCCCGTGGGCGGTGGTGTAAAGGATTACAGAGGCACATAATCGGTTCAGGAACTGAACCCTCTAGTTCGTTTAGCTAAGCAAATAACAATTTGTGACGCTAGTTACAAAATTATTAATATTATATATATACATGTACACACTCTCATACATACATGTACATATATATATACGTATACATATATACATACACATACATATCTAATCTCCTACACAAATACACACATCAATAATCTTTGTGTCACAAGTGATCAACAAGAGGCTCACAACAGTCACTATACAAGGCACTTTACATCTATGGTGAGTCACACAGTTACTAGTCTTGCTGCACACCCACCCAACTGGGCGGCAGCTTTACAGTCATGTGCATGCATTACCTACAGTAAGCAAATTTTGGATACTTCGCTAAGATTTCGAGCAACACATCATTATGAATGAAGTACTTACACATTTCTTGGACACTATTAATGGTGTTATCTCTAAATTCCGCGATTTTTTCACATTCCATTATATAATGACGCAAAGTATGCGAATAGTTCTGCTGACAGAGTTTACATTTAGTCAAATCTACATCAGTAGATGTTACAAACTCCCAGAGGTACTTGTAGCCGAGCATAAGCCTAGCAGTGGTAACATCTAGAAGTCTGCTAACATTATTGGATGACCCATAGACGTGCGGGTCTTTTTGCATAAAACAATGATGATAGATGGAGTAACTGGTGTGAATTTAACTTTGCCTCAAGTCTCCGAAATTTAGTTGATGTTCCTGGGATATTGCTGCCCTCAGGCTGCTCAAAGGCAGTCCAAGTTGGTAATCAATTCCCTCTTTACGAGCAAAAGTCTTGGCCAACTCATCAGTTCTCAGTGGCTATTTTTACATTATCATTTACAACTAACTTAAGTTAAATAACAACCAGTAAACAGACTGCTGTTTTCTAATTAAGCCCGGCCCGAGGCCAGACTTGACTTGTGAGAGTTTGGTCCACCAGGCTGTTGCTTGGAGCGGCCCGCAGGCCCACATACCCACCACAGCCCGGTTAGTCCGACACAAGTACAGGGTTAATGGTCTGTGATAATAATGTACTCACAGCGTACACAACTGTGCACTACAAGCAGGAAATGATACAATGCCCTAGCTGGAAATATTCTGTTATTCAGGAAATACTTTTACTGAGAGATGCCCTTGAGAGCGTTCTGACCTCTAGGGTCACCTTGACATTTACTGTTTTGTGTGTGGGAGATAATTAAGGTGCAGAGAGAATATTGCATAGGTTATGTTAGTTGAATAATCTCTCTAACAGGGCCGGATTACCCAATGGTCCAAGTAGGCCGTGGTCTATAGCCCACTGACATTAGGGGCTCACCAGCACCAGGGGGCTCACCAGCACCAGGGGGCCCCACCAGCACCAGGGGGGCCCACCAGCACCAGGGGGCCCACCAGCACCAGGGAGCCCCACCATCACCAGGGGGCCCACAAGCACCAGGGGGGCCCACCAGCTTTTTTGTTCTTACATAAGTATAGGAATATGGCCTCAATGTATTCTTCTGCAAAACTATGGATAATGTAACCTTGATAAGTAATCATTAGACATTATTATGATATAAGCTGTATACTCGTATGTGTGGAGCCTTTGAATACCACACTGACTAAAGGGTGGGGCCACATTTACCTCTTATGGCCAAGTGCTCAAAAACGATTAGATCCGATCCTGTTCTCTATATCCAGTTTTCTAATGTGTTATATATTTCCTTTCCCATTATCGGGGACAGGAAGCCTGTTAGTCTGATGAAGGTTAGGACAACTACTGATTCACAATTCACAGTGTTGTGAATGCACCCCACAACAGTTGCCTACCTCACAGATACCTACAGATACCTATTACTACTAAATGAACAGAAGCAGCATCAAGTCAAAAGAAACTTGCCCAACTGTTTGCTGGTGCGGGAATCTAACCCATGGTATTTCGCGATCAGGAAGGATATTGTGACTTCATTGTTTGGCATTAGGGTTGCTGATGGATATAATGGGCTGCCAGCTATCATTACTGAGACAATAACTGTAGAAGGTTTCAAGAACAGATTGGACAGGTACATGGGCGAGAGGGAGTGGATTTTGACGGGACCAGCCTACAGGCCCGCTGCCCGGTGTTCGATAACAATTATGTTTTAAACATTATCAGTTTAATAATGTCATTATAACTAGAGATCATGAATAAAGGAGTTTGATTTAATGTGTTTTCGTACGGCTTGAGATCACTGTTAAGCCAGAAATGGTTATCTTGAGTGGTGGTGATGTTGTGCAGGGACCTCTCCCAGGACCACCTCCGCCACCCTTATATTTCCTCATGCGCGTGTCGTCACGAACAGGTTACTGAGGACAAGGTGAAGGAGAGGCCGGTGCTTGGATGGGATGGTGGTGGTGATGGTGGCAGGGGGTGGCTGGTGATGCTGGGTACTGTAATATTGGTGGTGGTAATGGTGGTTGCTGTTGTTGTTTAAGATTCAGCTACTGGGAACAAAAAGTTGCAAGTAGCACGGGCTATGGTGAGCCCGCAGTGGACTTACCTGGCACAGGAGCGGGACTGTGACTGTGGTAATGGTGGCGGTAATAGTGTTTATTATGTGATGGTAGTTGTGGCGGTGATTGGCAGATGTTGGAGTGATAGTTGAAATGGCCATGGTGGTTGTGGTCATGACATGAAGGATGGTGAGAGTGATGACTGTGGTAGTAGATACTGGTAGGGGGGTGGTAGTGAGCGTAGATGATGAGAGGTGCAGAGGTGAAACACATACAAAATCAATCACACACCGGCCATTGGTCGTCTACATAGAAACAAATATTACCTGATTTTTTCAGCGTAATGATATTTTAACCATTAATGATGAAAAACTGTGCGCGTTTCATTTTCCCTTGACAATTTCATGTAAGTTTATTGTGGTAATGAAATATATAACTATCTACGGGCTCACCATGGCCCGTGTTACTTTGAACTTTTTGTTCCAGGTAGCGAATCTTTAACAACAACAACAAATGAAATACATCTCAAAACGATATAATAGCTTAGGCTATTTCTTCCCTCGTCTATTTAAGGTCCCTTAAGGGGCTCACAAATTCATGCAGTACAGAACTATTAATCATATTAATAATGAGATAATGAGGATGGAAGTCAGCTTACTTTGTCTTCCCATTATCGGTGATAGACGTTCAACATTAGTGATAGAATTTCAGAGATACATGTAGCTTCGGCGAGTAGATTAATGAGAGGCGGAGGATCTCATGAATTAATTCTCTCACTTCTAAACGCGGAAAAAACGTACAATGAATGTTAAAGTATACAATAAGAGAGCACATATGAGATCCTTATGTTCTAATGTTACAAAGTATGATGTCAATCAAGAATGTATTGTTTATCCAAAGAAGCAATTAACACCACCATGGGGAAATGGATCCAAGATGTAGTAATTATTTCCTCTATTTTCTTCCATGACGAGTTTTCAGTCATTTAAATTTGCTGCTTCTAGTATCACTGAGAAACAATATCCTCTTGGATACAGACTTCAACCGTTCAAGTCTGTCTTGCTCAACACTTGTGCACCCACTACAGTCAGTGGTAATGATTTGTTAACTATGTCTTTACCTTTGATTTGTGTAAGCCATTTCTCCTTAGCTTTTGTTTCAACATTTTCCACCACATTGAGTTAAGTACTGCCATCATAAGTGGATAGTTCCTTCTCCTCAGACTCTTACATCAATGGTACGCCCATTGTTATTGTTTACCCCTCATCTCTTTTCCTTACTTTCATTCCCCTCCGTTTCACTCCCCACTTTACTTGACGTCGTACCTACCCAGCCACTTAAGCTGGTCGGTAAAGGGACGGGCTCGATTCATGCAGATAGGCGTTCAAACCCCGACCGTCCAAGTGGTTCCTTCCCCCAGTCCCATCACAAATCCTTATCCTGACCCCTTCCCAGTGCTATATAGTAGTAATGGCTTGGCGCTTTCTTCTGATAGTTCCATTCCCTTCCCTGCTACACCTCATCTCTTTGCCATAGCTAACTTTTCTAGAGCTGCAGTTTTCTTGTCCAACTTTTTGAGGTATTCCTTGATCTGTGTACCGACCTCAGAATTCACAACGCTGCCCCTGCACCTCATCACCACGAGGGTACACCTTTTCGCGCCCCTCGGGGCAAAATTTAAATTTAAATTTAACCTTTTCGGCTTCTTTTTTACTGCCACTAGACTAACCTTAATCGTCGCCGTTCCTTTCTCATAAACGTTGGTCACAGGGGGCTATCGTTATCTCTGCTGCTTCTTCCTTGTTCCTGTTGTACGATCGTGTCGTCCTTTTGAGCTTCGTTTACCCTACAAGGCATGTCGTACTAGGACTGGATCAGGGGAAACAATTATCTCACTGATAATCGTTGCTGTTATTTGAGATATTCTTTCTTGAAGAGAGGGCAAACCCGTTTCCAGTCTAGAGTTTCAAGCCTGGTCTACATAGGGGCTCCAAGGGCAGCTCTCATAGCATTGTTCTGGGCAACTTCAAGTTTTTTTCACTGTTGTTGTGATAGACTTATAAGTGCAGGTGCGGCATAGTCGATCACTGATCTGACTGCCTGTACATAGTACGTGCAAAACAGACTTGCTGATTTGCTCTTCCGGAGAGGGAGGTTAGCGACCTGAGGATTGCCGTCTGGGCCACAGTTTTCTCTCTCTCTCTCTCTCTCGTAAGTGACCTCACCATTAAAATTTTTGTGTCCAGGATTATTCCTAGATAGTAAAAAGTGTCCACCCATTCAATTGGTTAACCCTGTACTTTGAGTTATTAGTTAGGCTTCACTATTTTTATGAGCATGGCTTTTGTCTTGGTGGGGTTGAGTTTGATACCAATCTGCTTTGCCTCTTCACTGAGGCAGTCTAAGCATTTGGCTGCAAGGCGCGCTGCATCCCTTCGTTTTATGATGATGGTGACAAAGTCGTCCGCATAGTTTAGCAGCCTGCAGTGTTGTGGTAGTTTCAGCCTCATTATTCTTTCCATTAAACAGTTGAAGAGAAGGGGGCTGAAAATGCCTCCTTGCGGTGTACCATTTTCAAGTCTTTTGTTTTCAGAGACTGTGCCATGAAGTTTCACTCTTGCTTCTCTGTTTTTGGTCCAGGAGAGCAGGTTGCTCTTGACCTCTTTGTCGATGAGGCAGCAGAAAATAGCTGAGGCGCTAGCCAGTTAAAAGGCTTTCTCAAGGTCCAGGAATATGAGTATTCCTGGTCTGTTATTCAGGTGGGCTAACAGAGTTGTAATACATTCCACTGTGCCAATCCCCTTTTCTACAGGCATACATATCCTGGTGCAGTTTAAGCATTTTCCATTCAAGTCTGTTTAGTGCCATTCTGTCAGCCGTCTTGGCTGCACAACTTTGGAGAGAGATGGATTAGCTGGATCTTTGGGTTTTGGGATTGGCACTATGTCTGCCGTATTCCACGCTGTAGGTCTAGTTTGAGAAGTCCAAGGTAAATTAATTAACCTTAGTTATGCAGTGTCTCCCTCTGGGACGAGGTTTCTAATAATTTTATTGGTTATTTTGTCGTCTCCAGGGGATGTATCTTTGGAGTTCTTCTTAGACCGATTGAGCTCATCCAGTGTGAAAGGGGTATTAGTGTCAGAGGCTTCTGAACGTACTGTTAAGATTCTGTGCCACCCTTCTTCCTCTGTTCCTTTCTGCACTGCTAGTACATTGGTGGAAGCTGATTAGTGGCTGCTCTTCCAGCAAATTTGGTTGCCAGTACTTCGGCTTCCTGTTGAGGATCCTTAGGGTGTGGGGCTTATGGTGTTTTATTTCCTTTGGCCCTGTGGATTTGCTGCCTCATCTCTCCAAGAGAGGTGTGTGTTTATTCAGTTGTGAACACCATTCCAGCCACTTTAGTTCTTTGATGATCCTGGTCTCTTGATGCACATGTTCCTTGACCTCACAAAGTAGGGTCCTCTTGAGATCACTTGGCTGCTAGAGGTCACTATAGGGTTCCGCTAGAGGTCACTATAGGGTTCCGCTAAAGGTCACTATAGGGTTCCGCTAGAGGTCACTATAGGGTTCCGCTAGAGGTCACTATAGGGTTCCGCTAGAGGTCACTATAGGGTTCCGCTAGAGGTCACTATAGGGTTCCGCTAGAGGTCACTATAGGGTTCCGCTAGAGGTCACTATAGGGTTCCGCTAGAGGTCACTATAGGGTTCCGCTAGAGGTCACTATAGGGTTCCGCTAGAGGTCACTATAGGGTTCCGCTAGAGGTCACTATAGGGTTCCGCTAGAGGTCACTATAGGGTCCCGCTAGCGCAGGTTTAATTAAAGAAGCAAATTTTAATTATCTAAATTGGCTTCATAAATAAAAAATTTCTGACCCACATATTTGTTCATATTCCATTGATTTATCTTGTGCTTTTTTTTAACACTGTCAAATTTTTGTGTGTGTTTACAGATAGTTGACTTTCTATGATTAATAAATATAATAATTTTTTAGATAATTAAAAATATATTTTATATAATACTTTTTTATGCAGGGGTTCCTTGAGACATGTAAAGTATTTCAGAGAGATGCCACAAGACAGAAGAGGTTGAGAAACTGGACATTTTGTGCACCAAAGTATCTCTTTGCTGAGAGATGCACTCAGCTTCTCTGTTTTTACTAAGACATCAGTTTTGACTTGAATTACTTTGAGGCCATAATTATACTTGCTTGTTGGGCAAGTAAACTATTGTAATTACCCTCTAGGGTAATTTCAATAGGCGATTGTAATTACCCTCTAGTGGTTGATAGGCTACAAGCCTAATACCAGTCCAATCAGAACCAGTTTCTGTTGCTATGGAGAAAGTCGGTGACCCGAACGAAACATTAAGCATAGATGTCCTGAGCTACACAGATGCTTCTATATTGGTGCGGAGTCTTGAAGTATATAATCTTATTACTTACACACAACAATCTTATAGTTGTGTGTGTGTGTAAACTAAAGTCTTTGAAAATGTAATAAGTTATTACGAAACGCGTCAGACTAGAAATAAAAAAATGAATTTTGGAGAATTGATCTTTCAATTACCATCGACAATGAAAAGAAACATAAGAAATATTGAGAAAATTCGTGTTAGAATTATTAATCTTACTTTTTCGGTCATATTTAATAATATATACATATATATACATACATCACTATATCACTATATCACTATATCACTATAACATACATATATATATATATATAATTATATTACATATTACGGTCACTATGGATCAGTAACCGGGTTTTTGATGAGTGAACCTTGTTTGTCGAATCCAACCCCCAAGTCGGTAGTACGCTTTCAAGATTTGGCTATATAGTGCAATAAATAAGGGGGGGGGGATGAATAAAACTCTATTCCCTTATGTACATAGGTGTCTCTTTCACTCGGGACACCTGGCGCTCACATGCAGTGTTCGCCAACTCCAGCCTTTCCCCCACTCAGTACCTTTTCCAACCGTACTGGGAAACACTGGCGAGTTCACCTTTTACGTGGGCCAGCCCACTGACAGTATCACGAGGTGCCTATAACCCACGACCACTTTCAGCCACTCGCTGGCAGAGGACCTCAGCCACATGCTGATCAGGGCCACAAAACGACCAATACAGGGTGGGTAGCGAACCCCTGGCAGAAGCCTCTAGCGACTGGCTAGCAGCGCTTCCCAGCAGGCACCTCATTGTCGACCGTTTCTCCCCTAAGCTAATCCCGGGGTACGCCGATCTTTTCCAATACTACGTAAACAGCAGTCAACACACTGCTTCAGATCAGTGGTAGCTTACTTAGTCGTCTTCCAGGACTAAGTCAAGAGAACGTAGGATCCCCAAGGTAAACTGCTTCCTCCTGTACTGCTGCCTCCAGAAGTCGCCTCTGTGGACATAACACGTCATCAGTTAAAATGGACGGTACTGGGAAAACCATGATATAACACTCACTCACTGGGGGAGTTGACATTATGCACGCAGCATAACCTAGGTGGTGCTGATCTTGATCCGCCACTTCACCAGAGGTCATCAACAACGACCTCTGTCTAGCCAAGGCAGGAAACTGGAGCCATTTGCTGCTGTCTCGCCACCACCAATAGATGGTGTTGTATACGTAGCGTCCAATATCAGGGGAATTTGAGTGCAGACTCATAGATGGCGCTGAAATTACTAGGCCACACTCGGACGGTGGTGACGAGTCCGTAACAATATATATATGCAAACAAGCTTGAATGGTTCCCCAAGCATATATGCGACTGAAAACTCCATCCCCATAAGTGACTCGAACCCAGACAGCCAAGAGCACAATGCAACTGGTGTACATGGTACCTTAACCACTAAACCAACCGTGACCATACAAAAAACAATTGTAGCCGAGGCTATTTCCCCCACCGTCCCGACGGCACTTGATGGTAATCTTGGGCATAGTTATTTCATATCACCTCACTATCTTCCTTGTGTTCCTAGCTGTCTGGTTCGAGTCACTTCTGGGGTGTGGAGTTTTCAGTCACATATTTGCTTGGGGACCTTTCAAGATTGATTGCACTTGTGTTGCTCACCTCACAACATGAGGCGATTCCTCACTTGGAAGGCTTCCCCACCTAGAAGCCTTCCCCATCTGGAAGCCTTCCCCCACCTAGAAGGCTTCCAAACCTGGAAGCCTTCCCCCACCTAGAAGGCTTCCATCACCTGGAAGCCTTCCCCCACCTGGAAAGCTTCCCCCACCTAGAAGGCTTCCATCACCTGGAAGCCTTCCTGCGTGCGGGCGCTAAATTTAGTCCCCCTTGGAAATTGATATTTAATGTGAATCTATATCATAACAATTGCTGCTATATTAGAGGAAATGAATCGCAGTAAAATTTTGCAATTTAAATGTTAAGATCCTTCATCATAAGAAAAAATCTCTTAAGGAATGGACGTACTTTCTAATATATACGCAAGTGGCGCCTAAGTAACATGGGATAGTGCTTGGTCATCATTACTTTCTGGTACATTACTGCCTAACTCACGACAGACATACCATGATTGTGTAATTTACAGAATTACAATGAGAAATGTGGAATGTGAATTTGCCTTTAGCTATACCGTTAATATAATCAGTGTTATCCCCGAGCATATTTAACATTTACGTCATCAGAAGAGGTGAAGTAGAGCTGTCAGTGATGCAGGGCCTCTAAGGCGCCCAGAGTGTCATACTGAGGCAAGCACGTTAAAAACGACAAAATCGGCGGTTCATATCCTTCTATGGCAATTGTTTATACAACATGCTTAGCTGCACAGAAGCTTCAAGTTAACATTATTTATAGCAATTTAAGCGAAAATAATATAATAATTAGTTTATCGGTTAGAGCTAATGAAAGGTTCACGACTGGTCGCGCGCCTGGCAGCGATGCTGAGTGCTCACTTTCTACTGCCGCGTTGAGCTCACCCTGGGAGTAGTCCTGCCCCGGGACCACTCGCCTCCAGGAGGAACCTGTACGTCCAGATCTTCCCAGTCCCGTCCATCCACTCCCTTATTACCCCATCACATTCCCATGTTGTCTTCTCCCCCATCCACCTTTCCAGCAATTTCCAGCGTTAGGAAATTGGTACTTTTATAGTTAGAGGTCTTGTATTTTAAGATTATTTGGGGGAATTTTCCTATGAGAAATTATGAATTGATGATCGGGCCACTAGGACGGGCCCCAGGCTCGGGGGAGGAGCGGGGGTGTTATACCAGCCTTAACAGTTAAGGTCACACTCAACACACACACACAACCTCCACCTGTGACGTGCACATGACCACAGTAAGGTCTCCCACCGTCACGGTAATGTTCCCACCGTCACAGTAATGTTCCCACCGTCACAGTAATGTTCCCACCGTCACAGTAATGTTCCCACCGTCACAGTAAAGTCTCTCAGGGCCTCCGTCAGTGTTGGTTGATGCTTCAGGGCCTCCGTCAGTGTTGATTGATGCTTCAGGGCCTCCGTCAGTGTTGGTTGATGCTTCAGGGCCTCCGTCAGTGTTGGTTGATGCTTCAGGGCCTCCGTCAGTGTTGGTTGATGCTTCAGGGCCTCCGTCAGTGTTGGTTGATGCTTCAGGGCCTCCGTCAGTGTTGATTGATGCTTCAGGGCCTCCGTCAGTGATGGTTGATGCTTCAGGGCCTCCGTCAGTGTTGGTTGATGCTTCAGGGCCTCCGTCAGTGGTTGAGAATAGTAACATTGCATCATAGTGCGGTAACTCTTGTGAGAATGAATTATTTATATTATGTATAAAGCTCCCAGCTCCATGATGCCCCACTACGACCAGCAGCGCCTCGCAAGCCTCGATGTTGTAACCTTTGGAGGTTAGGAAGTCATGACCTTTCGGTGTCTAGATATCATGACCTTTGTAGGCTTCGAAGTTATGAATTTTGAAGGACGGGAAGTGCTGATCTTTGGAGGACTGGAGGTCATGACCTCTCTGGGTTTGGATGTCGTGACTTTTGAAGGACTGAAAGTCATGACTTTTGTAGATCTTGAAGTTACAATTGATTACCTTTGGAAGGCATGTGTGCCCTCTATAGATAGGTGATGACTTTTGGCGAACGGAAAGAATGATGACTTTTTAAGGGCTAGACGAGTGATGACGTTTCGAGGGCTTAACGATTGATGACCTTTAGAAGACGGGACGAAGTATGACGATCGGATAGTGGAAAGAGTGATGACCTTTGAAGGACTGAACAAATGGTGACCTTTGGAGGACAGGACAAATGACTGCGTTCAGAGGACGAAAAAAAAGTGACGACTTTTAAAGGACTGACCGTGTAAGGATTTGGAGGCCGGATAGGGTGAGGACATTGTGCCAGCTGGAACTCAGAACTCAGAACCAAATGTTCATGTAGCACGGGCTATAGTGAGCCCGTAATGGAGTTCGGTTATTCGCGACAATCTTGTTACTGTGATATTTGGGGGTCAAAGTTTTAAATGGAGGTGGGGTTTCCTCTTTTTTCCCTGTTTCTTTTCCGCTTCTGTTTTAGCGCACTAGTTTTTAGTCTTGTTTTAATAACATTTTCTTGGTGGCGGATGTAAATGCACAGTGTTCACTAGTGTGTCCCATCTTCTTGAGGTTATCTTGAGATGATTTCGGGGCTTTTAGTGTCCCCGCGGCCCGGTCTTCTACCAGGCTTCTACCCCCAGGAAGCAGCCCGTGACAGCTGACTAACACCCAGGTACCTATTTTACTGCTAGGTAACAGGGGCATAGGGTGAAAGAAACTCTGCTCATTGTTTCTCGCCGGCGCCTGGGATCGAACCCAGGACCACAGGATCACAAGTCCAGCGTGCTGTCCGCTCGGCCGACCTGCTCCTCCCATTCTTCAACTGCTTTTCTAATAATTGTAGTCGCTGTGGAATTTGCATCTAATGCAGCTGCTGTCGTTGGATTAAGGTTGAGTTTGATGCGCAGGGCTTCAGTAGCTTCACATTCCAGTAAGTAGTGCAATAGTGGCGCCTCTGCTTCTGTTCCACAGATATAACACTCTTTAACTATTGGGTTTATTTCCTCCCAGCAGCACTTGTAACCAAGTCTGAGTCTGTGTATGGCTACCACAATGTCTCTGGATATCTTTTTGTCAGGCTTGAAAGAGTAGTACCCAGTGGCTTGTTCGTACCACATCGCAGTGGATCTTCCTTTCGCTATTTTGGCTCTGTGGCGACTTTTGATAGTTGGAGAGTATTTTCTTCTTGATTTTCTCCTTAATCTGTGAAAACTTAGAGGTAGTTTAACCTGTACAACAGGTAGAGCAGTGGCAGTTTTTGCAGGTGAGTCTGCCTTTTCATTACCATCTATGCCAGTGTGACTTGGTATCAAATTTATGGTGATTGACAGCCCTAGATTGAGTGCTTATTTTCCTATATGTAGCATTTCTGTGATGAGTTGTGATTTCTGTTTGCAATGTTGAGCACCAATTATTCATGCTCCAGTAAGCTTTATGGTTGTTTCCTTGTGCGAGTACCACCCGTGTTAAATAATATGTCCTTATCTACCCCTGTCAATTCTCCTGAGAATTTTTTATGTGGTGATCATGTCTTCCCAACCTCTTCTGCCTTCCCGCGATGTGAGATGCAATTCACGTAGCCTTTCCTAGTAACTCACACCTCTTAGTTCTGAGACTAGCTTGGTGGCATACCTTTAAATCTTCTCCGGCTTCGTCTTATGCTTGATAAGGGATGGATTCAATGCTGGAGCTGCATACTCTAGGATTGGTCTGACATATGTGGTAAACAAGGTGCTAAATGTTTCCTGACACAAATTTCTAAAGGCAGTTTTGATGTTAGGCAGCCTCGCATACGCCGCTGATGATATTCTTTCGATATGGGCATCAGTGTGTATTCACATAGTTGTGCTTGCGGGGGTTGAGCTCTGTTCTTTCGGCCCGCCTCTCAACTGTCAATCAACTGTTACTAACTACTAACTCCCCCCCCCCACACACACACCCAGAAAGCAGCCCGTAACAGCTGCCTTACTCCCTGGTACCTATTTACTGCTTGGCAAACAGGCACATCAGGGTGAAAGAAACTATGCCCATCTGTTTCCGCCGGCAACAGTGTGTGTGTGTGTGTGTGTGTGTGTGTGTGTGTGTGTGTGTGTGTGTGTGTGTGTGTGTGTGTGTGTGTGTGTGTGTGTGTCTGTGTGTCTGTGTGTGTGCGAGTCGGAGGGCGGGGGGCGAGGGGTGAGTGTGGGGTCGGGGTTAGGGAAGGTTAGGCCAGGCGAGCGAGGACGCCTAACTGTTACACGTGAGCACCTCCAGACTGTCTGTGAGAGAGAGAGAGAGATTAGGTTATTTAACCTAACCTAACCTAACTAAACCTTAACATAACCTAACCTTATGCAATAATCTAACTTAACCTTATACAGTTTATGCTAACTTAACCTAACTTAACCTAACCTAACCTAACTTAATCTAACTTTACCTAACCTAACCTAACTTAACCTAACCTAACCTAATCTAACCTAACGAAAGCAAACGTAAACTAACTTAGTTTCATACTACATTACCCTCCGGGTGGAAGGGACGGGAGGTAACTAGAAAACTATGAAAACTTTCCGAGTCAAATTGCACACAACTGTAACAGGTAAACTACATATACACAACTGAACTTGTAATACAAGCACAATATTACACATGTTAATATGACCTTAGGAGCGGGTGACCTCTTACGATAAAACCAGACAATTGGAGAGTATGTTGAGATATATCGTGCGTGAGGTCACTAGCAGACCCAGAGAGGTCAAGGACAGTTAACATGCTTGTTTCCCCTTACAGTCTGTCTTCCCCCCCCCCCCCCCCCCCCCGCCTTGTTCTCTCTGATGATTGGTCCTTCATAGTCTCCCACTCTTACTCTCTCTCATCACTCATCTCTTTTTCTTTAGCAGCTAAAACATTCATTCGAATATCACTGACTATTTTCTGGGTGTCACTACTATGTGCGTTTAATACCAGGAGTGCACTCTGCGAGTCACAGTATATAAGTCCACTGCCTTTGTCTTTTAAAAATTCCGTGGCAAGGTATATGCCTGCAAGTTCGGTTTGAGTTGTACTTGCCCAATCATTGACGCGCTTCATTGCTGTATGTACGAGAGAAGATTGTTCAAATATATTGCATGCACAACCGGTACATCGTCCACCTTCTTCTACAAAGCTGTCGGTACAGCACTGATACACATCGTTACCCATACTCAGTAAATCACTGAAAGAATACTTTCAGTGATGCTTTTCAGTGTTAACTGTTTTAATAATGTAGAGTGCACACTATCTTTCTTGGGCGCATTTACAAAATCAACTGATAGATCCCAGTTATCCCATGGAGTATGACCAGACCACACACTAGAAGATTACCACCTGTGGATGGTAGATGACGTAGGATACCACCAGTAGATGGTAGATGACGTGGGATACCACCTGTAGATGGTAGATGACGAGGATTACCACCTGTAGATGGTAGATGACGTAGGATACCACCTGTAGATGGTAGATGACGTAGGATACCACCTGTAGATGGTAGATGACGAGGATTACCACCTGTAGATGGTAGATGACGTAGGATACCACCTGTAGATGACGTAGGATACCACCAGTAGATGGTAGATGACGTGGGATACCACCTGTAGATGGTAGATGACGAGGATTACCACCTGTAGATGGTAGATGACGTAGGATACCACCTGTAGATGGTAGATGACGTAGGATACCACCTGTAGATGGTAGATGACGAGGATTACCACCTGTAGATGGTAGATGACGTAGGATACCACCTGTAGATGGTAGATGACGTGGGACGCCAGAGTAGAGGGGCCACCTCACCAACAAGGGGCGCCACCATCACCTCGTGAGCCCGCCAGACGGCTCATAATGACACTAACGACCGCTGATGCCTTCCCTACAACCTGTCCTCACATTTAGTGCACCCAATTCTCACGCTGTTAACCAAGACAACACACCAATCAGGAACGCTGCTGGCCAAGCTAAACCACTGTAAACTGGACGTTCGTCCTTCACCGCTGACCCTCCCTGGAACACGGCTCAGGGGTTATGCCCTTAGCCCTCGGACCCTGCGCTGTGTTCAAGCGATACATGTATAACTGTATACATGTATACATGTATTTCCACAGTCCTGAACGAGTATACACGGTACAGCCATTTTGCTGTAAGCTCAACCAGCAACTAGCTGCAAAATACATTAAACTGCTGTCAAATACATTAAACTGCTGTCAAATACATTAAACTACTGTAAAATACATTAAACGGCTGTAAAATACATTATACTGCTGTCAAATACATTATACTGCTGTAAAATTCAATAAACTGCTGTAAAAATACATTATACTGCTGTCAAATACATTAAACTGCTGGAAAATACATTAAACTGCTGTAAAATACATTAAACTGCTGTCAAATACATTAAACTGCTGTCAAATACATTAAACTGCTGTAAAATACATTAAACTGCTGTAAAATTCAATAAACTGCTGTAAAAATACACTATACTGCTGTCAAATACATTAAACTGTTGTAAAATACATTAGAGTGCTGTCAAATACATTAAACTGCTGTCAAATACATTAAAGTGCTGTAAAATACATTAGAGTGCTGTCAAATACATTAAACTGCTGTCAAATACATTAAACTACTGTCAAATACATCAAACTGCTGTAAAATACATTAAACTGCTATAAAATACATTTAACTGCTGTCAAATACATTAAACTTCTGTCAAATACATTAAACTTCTGTCAAATACATTAAACTACTGTCAAATACATTAAACTGCTGTAAAATACATTAAACTGTTTTCAAATACATTAAACTGCTGTCAAATACATTAAACTGCTGTCATACCTGGGATCTTCCATATTTCTGGTAGGTCTCCCGTTTCCAGTGACTTACTATACACTTTGGAGAGTGGCAAACAAAGTGCTCCTGCACACTCTTTCAATACCCATGGTGAGATTCCGTCTGGACCAACAGCCTTTCTCGCGTCCAGCTCCAATAGGTGCCTCTTGACCTCATCTCTTGTAATTTCGAACCCTTCCAAGGTCGCCTGGTTTGATTGGTTTACAGACACACGTGGAACCTATATATGATACACATTCCGGAAACACAGACACACAGCAAACACAGTGATCATTAGGAACACAGTCTCTCCTGACTATGATTTTTGGGAATTTTCCGTGCATGTTAATTAGATATTTCCATAAAACTATTCAAGTTGGAATATAATCTTACTTCCCTCAGCTACTCTCACGTGCAGGGGCCACGGGCTGAAAAATAACAAACTTTTTAATACGTCTTAAAAAAGAGTATAGACCATTGTTTAAAAGAACGTAACTTTCCCAACATTTGGTAAAATATAAAACAAGAAAAAAAAACCGATTCTCAAATCCAAATTGTGTACCATGCCAGCTGACAACTTATGTGAGTAACGTGGCAGCCATAGTTGTCAGGGGCCAGATTCACGAAAGCACTTACGCAAGCACTTACGAACGTGTACATCTTTACTCAATCTTTCACGGCTTTGGTTACATTTATTAAACAGTTTACAAGCATGAGAACTTGCCATTAAACTGTTGTTATTGTTATAAACAGCCTCCTGGTGCTTCCGAGCTCATTAACTGTTCAATAATTGGAAACAAAGCCGCCAAAGATTGAGGAGAGATGGACAGGTTCGTAAGTGCTTGCGTAAGTGCTTTCGTGAATCTGGCCCCTGCCTTCTACACCTTCTCCATTAGAAGTGACTGGAGGTCACTTGAGAGCTGCAGCGCGCAGTACGACACGCTGGGCTAGAGTGTGGTGGCAGTAGGAGGCGGCCAGTGACAGTCAGAGTGTTGCCCTGGTGTCCACTGTGAACGTCAGCACCTCTCTCCCTGGACCTATATTCTACCACTGCTAACTGTAAGTGACTTTACACATTTTATTTCAAACTACAATGGAGAAAGGTTTCTAAGCATAAATAGTGAGGCTCGAGGAGTGTAGAGTGTTCTTAGCATACGTTGGTTATGTGCTCTGGGAGGAGGGGGGGGGGGGGGGGGGGGGTGAAGACAAGTTACAAGTTTATAAAAAATGTAAGTGTCTGTGAGGTTGGAACGAGTCGGGCAACCTCACAGGTCAACTACTCTGACCCGCAATGACTCAACTTAGCGTCACTTACAAGCAATCAAAAATGTTGGCGCGATCTGAAAAACTTATCGTCTGTGTGACTGTCCTCTGACGGAGTGTGTCTGGTCTCTTCCTGCCGTGGCTGAGTGTGTCTGGTCTCTTCCTGCCGTGGCTGAGTGTGTCTGGTCTCTTCCTGCCGTGGCAGAGTGTGTCTGGTCTCTTCCTGCCGTGGCTGAGTGTGTCTGGTCTCTTCCTGCCGTGGCTGAGTGTGTCTGGTCTCTTCCTGCCGTGGCTGAGTGTGTCTGGTCTCTTCCTGCCGTGGCTGAGTGTGTCTGGTCTCTCCCTGCCGTGGCTGAGTGTTTCTGGTCTCTCCCTGCCGTGGCTGAGTGTGTCTGGTCTCTCCCTGCCGTGGCTGAGTGTGTCTGGTCTCTACCTGCCGTGGCTGAGTGTTTCTGGTCTCTACCTGCCGTGGCTGAGTGTTTCTGGTCTCTACCTGCCGTGGCTGAGTGTGTCTGGTCTCTTCCTGCCGTGGCTGAGTGTTTCTGGTCTCTACCTGCCGTGGCTGAGTGTGTCTGGTCTCTTCCTGCCGTGGCTGAGTGTGTCTGGTCTCTTCCTGCCGTGGCTGAGTGTGTCTGGTCTCTTCCTGCCGTGGCTGAGTGTGTCTGGTCTCTTCCTGCCGTGGCTGAGTGTGTTTGGTCTCTTCCTGCCGTGGCTGAGTGTGTCTGGCCCCTACCTGCCGTGGCTGAGTGTGTCTGGTCTCTTCCTGCCGTGGCTGAGTGTGTCTGGTCCCTACCTGCCGTGGCTGAGTGTTTCTGGTCCCTACCTGCCGTGGCTGAGTGTTTCTGGTCCCTACCTGCCGTGGCTGAGTGTGTCTGGTCTCTACCTGCCGTGGCTGAGTGTGTCTGGTCTCTTCCTGCCGTGGCTGAGTGTGTCTGGTCCCTACCTGCCGTGGCTGAGTGTTTCTGGTCCCTACCTGCCGTGGCTGAGGGCCCCTGGTCTCTACCTGCCGTGGCTGAGGGCCCCAGGTCACTACCTGCCGTGGCTGAGGGCCCCAGGTCACTACCTGCCGTGGCTGAGGGCCCCAGGTCACTACCTGCCGTGGCTGAGGGCCCCAGGTCACTACCTGCCGTGGCTGAGGGCCCCAGGTCACTACCTGCCGTGGCTGAGGGCCCCAGGTCACTACCTGCCGTGGCTGAGGGCCCCAGGTTACTACCTGCCGTGGCTGAGGGCCCCAGGTCACTACCTGCCGTGGCTGAGGGCCCCTGGTCTCACTACCTGCACTGGTGTAAGACAGGAGAGGTACACCAGGCCAGGAGAGACGGGGAACATCACGAGGCCACCCTCCGACCTGCGCCTACTGGACCAGACCGTTCTCGCCAGTGTTCACAACAAACAATATGCTAAAATACTTAACCCAACCTTAGCTGTTGTTGTTAAAGATTCGCTACTTGGAACAAAAAGTTTTAACACGGGCTATGGTGAGCCCGAAGACCACCCTTAGCCTATTGACCACGCATAGTGTCTTGCTGGTTGCTGGCGAGTGTCTGAGCCGCTATAATTGATGGTACCTCTTTATTTGTCCGTTCGGCACTTCATGTGGCATAAACAAGTGGTTAGGCCGGATTAACGAGCATTTGGCTATTATTGATGCTACCTCGTGCTAGACTCGTCCAAGCGGCGGCCAACCCCAGAGCAGTTCAGCAATTCAGAGCATTTAAAATTAAGCAATTTTAACATGCTGTATACAATTTGTTTTCTCTTAAATATATATTATTATACATTAGAAGTCTATGTATAATTAGGTTTATTATGTAAGGTTAGAGGTTTAGGAACTATTGGCAGTTATTAGCATACTGTGAATGAATCTTTTTACGGTATTGGTATTCGAACATAGGACGTCAACGAAGCCTTTCTTAAGAAATTTTCGAAAGTCATGAGCTGTGTGTAGCCCGTCCTCCAGCCCGTCCTCTAAACAAAGATCCAAAGTCCATTCCATGCACCCGCCAAACCCCCTGTTTATGAATGAAAAACGGTTTACACACGACTCACAACTGATGACGTCCGAACACTTCCGGAACAAGTGCTTCACTGACGACTTTTGTTCGAACCCCAACGCTGTAAATGCTTCACCCACGTACTACAAATACAAATAATCGCCAACAGACCCTAAATACCTAACCTAATCTACGCTTAACTATACATAGAACTATAATATAAAATATTAACATATAAGAACAAATTTATTTTAATACACATTGCTAAATGCTTCTTGAGCGACGGCCGCAGCTTTAACGAGCCTGGCTCGAGGACGGGTTGTGCATAATATGTTTTCATTCATAAAAGTGTGGCGACGGCTAGATTAACGAGCACTTGGTCATTGCTGACGAGAAGTGAGTGCTTACTACACAGCTACTGGGAGGCCAGGCCCGGGAGCCAGCGCCTCACACACCTGACCTCCACACACCTGCCCACTCAACCCGACCTCCTAACTAGCAATTTGACATCAAAATCCTGATCGGATATACATCATAGCTGCAAATAAACATTCAGATCACCCATCCACTTGGGCTGGGCGGTAGAGCGACGGTCTCCCTTCATGCAGGTCGGCGTTCAATCCTCGACTGTCCACAAGTAGTTGGGCACCATTCCTACCCCTCCCCCCCCCCCGTCCCATCCCAAATCCTTATCCTGACCCCTTCCCAGGGCTATATAGTCGTAATGGCTTGGCGCTTTCTCCTCATAGTTCCCTCCCCCCTCATCCCGGAAGTTATATCCTAGGCCTAGTAATACTCGGAATTATAATATACATTAATTTTTATTTATATTCCACCAAATTTTGTTTTGGGTTGCAAGGGGTTGGGTGTGCTTGGACCAACGTAGCTTAAGGGTGGCTTACTCACGCTCCTCAAGTGTGTAACATTGTAAACAAGTATAAAAATTCTTTATAATATAAATTTATAAAAGAAAAAGTAAATATTTTTTATTATATAGTACGAAAGCAAATTGATGAATACGCCTTAGAAGACTGCAGCCTTGAATGAGCACAGCCTGGGGGATAGAGTGGATAGTAAACATGACACAGTTACTGTGATGGTTGGGACGTAACGACAGCAAGTGACTAATCATCACCCCGATCATTGTCACCCATCACACAAGGTCGTGTAGGAACCATGGCGTCGCCAATAATTATATACTAGTCAAGAAGAGCCTGGAGGCTACAAGAGTGTTCGCCAGGGCCACCAGGAGCTGCTGGGGGCTCTGGAAACACACGGTGAGGTCTGGAGAGGTCCTGGAGGCCTAGGTCCTGGAAAACCCGCGGAGTACAGATTCTGAGGGAGGCCTCAGGGAGGGAGGAACGGTAGTGATGATCGTGTATAGTGAAGGTTGTGTATAGTGAGGACCATGTGCAGTAAAGATCTCGTATGGTGAGTGTGTATGTGTAGTGACTTCAGTAATTGGTCGTCAGGCCACGAGAAGAAAAACTATGAATTTTGAACTACTGTCAATATAAACAAATCCACAAGGGCCGTGACGAGGATTCGAACCTGCGTCCGGGAGCATCCCAGACACTGCCTTAATCGACTGAGAAAAAAAAACTATGAAGTTTTTGAAAATGAAAATGAAAAAAAACTATTTAGAAAAACTATGAAGACTACACTTACAACGAAACACTCGTCAAGTTTCCGAACATAAAGTGGGTCGGCTGTTGTGTACACTGTCAGTTGTATAGGTAAGCTCGCAGCGGCTTAGGGCCCAGAGGCGTAAACTAATGGGTTATGGGCGTTGTTCCCTGCCGCCTCATGGGTACCCCCCCCCCCCACATCCCCTTGACCTCACCATTGGAGTCAATATTTTGTTAAGTAAACACAAGGTTGTACTGACAGTGGGGCGAGTGGTCCCAGGCCTTAGTAAGAATACCAGATACACGAAAAGATGTGTGACGTCTTAAGACAGGTGAGGGATTAACGCCAGAAAAAGTCTTTAAACATAAGGGAGTGTCCATATTAAGTGTAAATGACGGCCAGACACGCTTATTATATGAATAAATGAATAAATTAGGAGTTTCATAATTACTGTTTCCGTCACCATCCGCCACTGTCGTCACCATCCGCCACTGTCGTCACCATCCGCCACTGTCGTCACCATCCGCCACTGTCGTCACCATCCGCCACTGTCGTCACCATCCGCCACTGTCGTCACCATCCGCCATCTTTTAAAAACACAATTTCTCTTCTTAATCCGATGTTTCTTGCTTCGTTTTTTTTTTTACCATTTTCTTTACCCTCGATGTCTCGTATCACCTCCAAGGTGTCTACCCCCCCCCCCTAGCATCACCATCTTCACCACACGGGGGGAGGGACAGTAGTGGTGATGCTCCCACACTGTCACAACATGTACTCCCAGAGGGCTGGACCCTGCATGACTGTGTACTGTGTATTCCCACTGTATATTCACATGCGGTCACTGTAAGCCTTAATTATCAAGCCTTAATTAATATGTCAATATCCTAACCTTAATTATTAACCATACAGAGGTCGATAAGCCTAAAGCCCAACACCACACCCATCTGGTAATGTGATAGGCCTACACATTATAAAAAAGTACATAACATTAAAATGAGGACAGTTTGGAGCCTGCCTCCTGTATCATCGCTCTCTTATTGGTGCTCGAATACTTGTTTGTGCTCTGTATATAGGCCTAGGGTGCCTCGTTCGGCTGTGTAGGCCTAGGGTGTTATATTCTGTTGTGAATATTAGCCTCAGGTGTCTCATTGTGCACAATATAGGCCTAGTGTGCTTCCTTGTACTTTGTACGTAGGCTTAGGGGTGCCACTTTGTGCTGTGAACATAGGCCTAGTGTCTCGTTTTGCTGTGAATATAGGCTTAGGGTTTCTCATCGTGATGTCATTGTGATATAGGCCTAGTGTCCGGGTCAGTGGCCGGATGGAGCACCTATCCGCGTCCGGGTGACTGGCCGGATGGAGCCCTCAGGGTTCTCGCTGAAACAAAATATTCCAATTTAACTGAAATTATTGAAGCTATTTATATAACAAAGAAACAACATAATTCAAGACATTGGTAAACCTTGGGTGAAATGTGGAGGTATGTGACGACACGTGGTGGATGCCTCGACGACACGTGGTGGATGCCTCGGCGACACGGGGTGGATGCCTCGGCGACACGGGGTGGATGCCTCGGCGACACGGGGTGGATGCCTCGGCGACACGGGGTGGATGCCTCGGCGACACGTGGCGGATGCCTCGACGACACGGGGTGGATGCCTCGGCGACACGTGGTGGATGCCTCGACGACACGGGGTGGATGCCTCGGCGACACGTGGCGGATGCCTCGGCGACACGTGGCGGATGCCTCGGCGACACGTGGCGGATGCCTCGGCGACACGTGGCGGATGCCTCGGCGACACGTGGCGGATGCCTCGGCGACACGTGGTGGATGCCTCGACGACACCTGTTACTGTGTGGCTGAGAGGGCATAAGACATGGAGTGTAGTGGACGACGACGACGCCTGACTGACGCTGTCATCACTGGTTCTCACAGCAAGCCTTGAACAATTGTCTTACTCATTGCCTGACCACCTTTTTTACTTCTTAGACACCGTCGCTGAAACCTTAGATATTAGGGGAGGCACCGTCGCTGAAACCTTAGATATTAGGGGAGGCACCGTCGCTGAAACCTTAGATATTAGGGGAGGCACCGTCGCTGGAACCTTAGATATTAGGGGAGGCACCGTCGCTGGAACCTTAGATATTAGGGGAGGCACCGTCGCTGAAACCTTAGATATTAGGGGAGGCACCGTCGCTGAAACCTTAGATATTGGGGGAGACACCGTCGCTGAAACCTTAGATATTGGGGGAGACACCGTCGCTGAAACCTTAGATATTGGGGGAGGCACCGTCGCTGAAACCTTAGATGCGTCGAGAAACCATGTAGTTTCCCCTGATCAACTGCAGGCCGGAACTTTCCCTGTCTTACTGTGTATTAGCCTCGGTTACCATCCTCTTTTGTCCGGACGTGTTGATCGAGCCTCGGCTACCATCCTCTTTTGTCCGGTCGTGTTGGTCGAGTGGTTACGGGATCCTGTACATCAGATGCGTTTCTTCTGACAGTATGGGTTCGAGTCACTTCTGGGGTGTGAGTTTTCAGTTGCATATATGCCTGGAGACCGTTCAGGCTTGTTCGCGCATATATATATATATATATATATATATATATATATATAATATATATATATATATATATATATATATATATATATATATATATATATAAATAATGACATTGTCAGACCACGGAGGAAAATTGAAACAGGCATTTCCTTAAGTGCTTTCGTATATTAATACATCTTCAGAAGAAGTGTATCACACTGTGTGATGTATCAAGAACACGTCACTCCTTCTGAAGATGTATTTATATACGAAAGTACTTAAGGAAATGCCTGTTTCAATTTTCCTCCGTGGTCTGACAATGTCATTATATATATATATATATATATATATATATATATATATATATATATATATATATATATTGTGACGGTAACGCGTTGGTGTTTGGCTGTTTCAAAAGCTAGGGGTATGGCCTCGTCACATACAGAAACAAAAAAGAGAAAATCTGGAACTTCGTATGTGGTAAGGTAATGGGAAGACACACAAAACACAAGTAAATTTAACAATGAGATTTTAATTACGTTAGAAAAGCAAAACATGAATAAAATGGACATAAAATTCGTATCATAAAATCAATCAATCAAAATAATAAGAATAATCAAATGGCAAAATGAAAAGTTACGTTAAGACAAGTGAGTAACAACAAGTGAACAATATACAATCAGATATATAGGATGCAGGAATATTGGCTTTAAGCTGCCACCTCTCTTAATACACGTAAGCCAGAGCTTAGTCTACCAACGAGACGTGTTAACTTGTTGAAAGCACTGGGTATTCTGAGGTCTCTAGGTCGTGGTGGCCCCAGACATCAGGTAGTGTGGTGGTGGAGAAGCAGGTGCGACTGACCACCGACCAATCAGCGATGAGCAGGCGACGGACAGGTAGTTTGGTGGTTCGAGTGGCGGGGGGAGCAGGTGTTCCTGGTGCCGAATACGTTTGCTCTCTGGCAAACCTTGGTGTTGTATTTGTTGGATATTTCTTCCCTATTAGTTGTATAGGGATGTATAGCGACGAACTTAGGAGGGAAGAGCAGGCTCAATCTCTCTTGAAGGAGATTATCGTCACAATATATATATATATATATATATATATATATATATATATATATATATATATATATATATATATATATAATCAAATGCAATTTTTCATTTTGGATTTTTGTTATGTTAGGTTGGGATAGATTTGGTTAAGATAGGTTAGGTTAGATTTGTTATGTTGATGAGTAACGATGACGCAGAGGGCTGGGTGTCTGTATGAGGGCTGAGACCATCCCGCGGGCCAGTCCTCTCCCGCAAATTTCTCTGTCACTGGAGCCGAGAAATCTGTGAATATTGAGGTTAATTGCCTCGTCAGTTGCTGCGTCGGCTTTTATAGCTTTCACGAGTCATGTAGCTAGCTGTTTGGGCCAGATGTGTGGCTCCCCTGGTGTGGCTCCCCTGGTGTGGCTCCCCTGGTGTGGCTCCCCCCCTGGTGTGGCTCCCCCCCCCTGGTGTGGCTCCCCCCCCCTGGTGTGGCTCCCCCCCCCTGGTGTGGCTCCCCCCCTGGTGTGGCTTCCCCCTGGTGTGGCTCCCCCCTGGTGTGGCTCCCTCTGGTGTGGCTCCCCCTGGTGTGGCTCCCTTGGTGTGGCTCCCCCTGGTGTAGCTCCACCCTGGTGTAGCTCCCCTGGTGTGGCTCCCCCCTGGTGTGGCTCCCCCCTGGTGTGGCTCCCCCCTGGTGTGGCTCCCCCCTGGTGTGGCTCCCCCCTGGTGTAGCTCCCCCTGGAGTGGCTCCCCCTGGTGTAGCTCCCCCCTGGTGTGGCTCCCCCTGGTGTAGCTCCCCCTGCTGTAGCTCCCCCCTGGTGTGGCTCCCCCTGGTGTAGCTCCCCCCTGGTGTGGCTCCCCCTGGTGTGGCTCCCGCCTGGTGTGGCTCCCCCCTGGTGTGGCTCCCCCTGGTGTGGCTCCCCCCTGGTGTGGCTCCCCCCTGGTGTGGCTCCCCCCTGGTGTGGCTCCCCCTGGTGTGGCTCCCCCCTGGTGTAGCTCCCCCTGGTGTGGCTCCCCCTGGTGTAGCTCCCCCCTGGTGTAGCTCCCCCCTGCTGTAGCTCCCCCCTGGTGTGGCTCCCCCTGGTGTAGCTCCCCCCTGGTGTGGCTCCCCCTGGTGTGGCTCCCGCCTGGTGTGGCTCCCCCCTGGTGTGGCTCCCCCTGGTGTGGCTCCCCCCTGGTGTAGCTCCCCCCTGGTGTTGCGAGGGAAGCGTCCTACGGAACTAATCAAGGTGTTGTGTTTATCGTCGAGAAAGCTTCAGTTGTGATGGATAATTGGTGCGGTATATTTTGACCAGACTGTTGGTTGTTGTGTGTGTTTGTGAGGCTAATGTTCTCGTTCTCTCTCTCTCTCTCTCTCTCTCTCTCTCTCTCTCTCTCTCTCTCTCTCTCTCTCTCTCTCTCTCTCTCTCTCTCTCTCTCTCTCTCTCTCTCTCTCTCTCTCTCTCTCTCTCTCTCTCTCTCTCTCTCTCTCTCTCTCTCTCTCTCTCTCTCTCTCTCTCTCTCTCTCTCTCTCTCTCTCTCTCTCTCTCTCTCTCTCTCTCTCTCTCTCTCTCTCTCTCTCTCTCTCTCTCTCTCTCTCTCTCTCTCTCTCTCTCTCTCTCTCTCTCTCTCTCTCTCTCTCTCTCTCTCTCTCTCTCTCTCTCTCTCTCTCTCTCTCTCTCTCTCTCTCTCTCTCTCTCTCTCTCTCTCTCTCTCTCTCTCTCTCTCTCTCTCTCTCTCTCTCTCTCTCTCTCTCTCTCTCTCTCTCTCTCTCTCTCTCTCTCTCTCTCTCTCTCTCTCTCTCTCTCTCTCTCTCTCTCTCTCTCTCTCTCTCTCTCTCTCTCTCTCTCTCTCTCTCTCTCTCTCTCTCTCTCTCTCTCTCTCTCCGTTCACATCAAGAGAGGACTATAGTCACTTGTCCTCCACAAGTCACAACACACAACCGTCGGCCTCCACCACTGAGGACCACAACCCTTCACCCCCCCCCCCCCGTTCCTCCATCACTCCTGAGTGTCCTGGCCAAGATATAGCTCCAAGGAGACTCGCCCCTTGTGCCTAACACATTCCGACTGCACTGATCGACACATCACAGCCCCTCAACACCCAAAGGTGTCGGTGGCCTTAATGTTATGTATAAGGTCAATGGTGATAAGTTCGCTGTTTGGCCCAACTTCGTGGACAGTTAGAATTTGACAGCCACAACACAAGACGCTCAGCCAACATTACATCATCAGCGATCATTTATTCCTACGTTGACTGGCATCTGGGAGCTGTTTGCTCGACACATTGGTACAGTGTCACGTGACCATTTGGAGGCTGTGGTGCCCAGTTGGCTCCTGGTTCATCCTGCGCCTAACTCGCTTCTACCTTAATATTAAATAGTTTCTACTTAATGAAAAATTAACAATTCGCTCATTGAAAAGATCAGTTCCCAGGGTCAACGAGAGAGATACTGATGTGGGATAACTTCTCTTGGCTTCCTGCCCAACCACTTTGGCTGGACGGTAGAGCGACGGTCTGGCTTCATGCAGGTCGGCGTTCAATCCCCCCTGTGTCCCCCCCCCCGGTAGTCTGCTGGTATTTCTCTCATATAAAAGTCACATATAAGAGTAAACTGCTGTGATTTGCCTGACGTTTAAAGTATGCATCAGGGTAAACTGCGGCCCGCCCTGTTTACACGTCCCCACAGTGTGGCCCGCACGCTGTAACACGTCCCCACAGTGTGACCCGCACGCTGTAACACGTCACTACAGTGTGGGCCGCACGCTGTAACACGTCCCCACAGTGTGACCCGCACGCTGTAACACGTCCCCACAGTGTGACCCGCACGCTGTAACACGTCACTACAGTGTGGGCCGCACGCTGTAACACGTCCCCACAGTGTGACCCGCACGCTGTAACACGTCCCCACAGTGTGACCCGCACGCTGTAACACGTCACTACAGTGTGGGCCACACGCTGTAACACAAGCTGACCTTTACACAGGGTGGGGAACAAGCAGAGAGGATTGCGCACCGTCACCAGTATGTTCAGTATTGTCTTAGGATCAACTCCCGGGTCTGGAAGCCTGAATGTTGCTCACATTTTTTGTTCACTCTTCAATGTGGCCGTTACTGGCGTATTGTAAGCAGGTGTGGCAGACATACGCCCCTGTAGGCAGGTGTGGCGGACATACGCCCCTGTAGGCAGGTGTGGCGGACATACGCCCCTGTAGGCAGGTGTGGCGGACCTACGCCCCTGTAGGCAGGTGTGGCGGACCTACGCCCCTGTAGGCAGGTGTGGCGGACATACGCCCCTGTACGCGTCCAGCCCCTTGTAAACTTTGTCACTACTTCATGCACTCACCAATATTGGAAAGCATTCCTGTGATCTATCCAAAGTTTACTAGTGCAAGCTGGTGTACCAGATTCGCATCCCATGTTTGCCCTGAGTCCTGTGTAACTAGCCATCCTGTGAGACGGGAATGTTATATGAAGTCAAACCTGCATGTGTGTACCCAAACGTGTTAATGTTTGTGTTAAAACTTGTGTTAAATGTTCCACGTTCAAATATCCACCAACACCCAGCATGTATTAACACCACCAACACCCAGCATGTATTAACACCACCAACACCCAGCATGTATTAACACCACCAACACCCAGCATGTATTAACACCACCAACACCCAGCATGTATTAACACCACCAACACCCAGCATGTATTAACACCACCAACACCCAGCATGTATTAACACCACCAACACCCAGCATGTATTAACACCACCAACACCCAGCATATATTAACACCAACACCCAGCATGCATTAACACAAATACAATGGATATTTGTGCTCTTGTGCTCATCGGACTGACTGGCTGATTGACTGACTGACTGACTGACTGACGATTAGAAAATGAGCATAAGATTATATTTGGAGTGAGGAGAAGAGTGGATTAGGGCCTTTGATTGCTGCCACCGGAGGCGGCTAGTTTATTGTGCACCCCATACTCAGCCTGTGAGCGGTAGCGCACAGAAAGATTACAGAGGGCACAAAAGGTCTTTATCAGACCTCAACGGAGATTATTGCATTAACAATCTCATCTATCCGTCACACCTTATTATTACAATGTCAGCTAGTTAGTGTTCTATTTCCAAAGTTATATATTTACAGTAAATCATTATACATTAATGGTGGGTTTTATCCCTAATACATAATTATTTGAGCAATGGAGATATTACAGTCATAAGGGAGCTGCTGTTTATTATTATTAGTCTTCACAATACACTGCTTGTCTCTTAATCTCATATGTCGTTTGTCTACTGGAAGCGAAATATGGATACAGTGCAAAGATTTCAGGTATTTTATTCTTAGTAATTAGATTGTTTACCGTATCATACAACGTGAGTTTAGATTTATCTGTTTCCAATTTAGTCTTATGCTTAACTAGCTATGGACTCCATGATGGAGCCGCATACTCCAGGATTGGTCTGACATATGTGGTATACAAAGTTCTGAAAGATTCCTTACACAAGTTTCTAAAGGCTGTTCTTATGTTAGCCAACCGGACATATGCCGCTGATGTTATCTTCTTGATATGAGCTTCTGGGGACAGGTCTGGCGTGATATCAACCCCCAGGTCTTTCTCTCTCCCCAACTCTTGAAGTACTTCATCTCCCAAATGATACCTTGTATCTGGCCTCCTGCTCCCTCTACCTATCTTCATTACATTACATTTGCATGGGTTAAACTCTAACAACCATTTGTTCGACCATTCCTGCAGCTTGTCCAGCTTTTCTTGAAGCCTCAAGCTGTCCTCCTCTGTCTTAGTCGTTCTCATAATTTTGGCGTCGTCAGCAAACATTGAGTGAAATGAATCGATACTCTCCGGGAGATCATTTACATATATCAGAAACAAGATAGGACCGAGTACAGAGCCCTGTGGGACTCCACTGGTGACTTCACGCCAATCTGAGGTCTCACCCCTCACTATAACTCTCTGCTTCCTATTGCTTAGGTGGTTTGTATAATTTAGATTCATTTTTGATTGATAGATTAAAGGGTGATTTGAGTAGGATCATTAATACACATTTATCTCAATAATATCTTATTAATATCTCATTATCTCATGAAAGACATTGTACCTCACCTCAACTCTTTCCTGCCTATATATCTACACCCACTGAACTGTAAATCCAATTACGGGCTATTCATTCCCGTGCCATCTCTTGGGTGGCTTAATCATCATCAATCATGTAACTCCCAGCATATACAGTTACAGCCCCGCTCCTGTGCCAGGTAAGTCCACTACGGGCTCACCACAACCCGTGCTACTTGCAACTTTTTGTTCCCAGTAGCTGAATCTTAAACAACAAACTGTAAATCCATCCTTCTGAAGATGTATTATTTAATACGAAGTACTTAAGGAAATTCCTGTCTTAATCCCTCGTGATCTGACATTGCCATATATATATATATATATATATATATATATATATATATATATATATATATATATATATATATATATATATATATATATATATATATATATATAATGGTGAGTGCAAGGTCATACATATATTTGATACTGTCCATTTCAACATCACTGCCCAACCTGAGCGGTAAATGAAACCCGTTTCACATATATATAGCGTCCTGTGGCCAGGTGGGAGCCACACCCACCAACTCCAGCCTTGAAGGAACGAGGCGGTAACTCTCCTCTCTTCCTCTGTTGTGCTCATTTGGTACTACTTACTCTCTCATTTCCTTCATCTACTGTTTCATTATATCCGTTCTTCAAGGGCGACTCAGAGTCCACCCGGGGATCAGTGCTTCGCTACACAAGACTGAGTTTGACTTCTCTTTACCCGGTGTCCTTGGAACCTTTCCTGGTAGCCTAGCCAGGAGGGAGTGCTGGACAGGCTATGGTGTCCACCACCACACCCCATGTGTGGTGGACAGGGAGGGAGGGGGGGTGTCCTCCACCACACCCCATGTGTGGTAGACAGGGAGGGGGGGTGTCCACCACCACACCCCATGTGTGGTGGACAGGGAGGGGGGGGTGTCCTCCACCACACCCCATGTGTGGTAGACAGGGAGAGGGTGTCACACCACCACACCCAAATCTCTTTATGCACACACATATATGTTCTACAAATTTATACATTTCATTGACTGAACTATCAAATTAGAGTTTACATGTCGTTCTTACACCAGCTTCGTAACACGACCACGACGAACGTACAGTATGAGCTGGAGACGTTCATGCTGAACCCATAACTGACGTCACAGTAAGCATAGTATCAGGTAAATGATGTCACAGTAAGTACTCACATTACTCCAGTGTGAATAAATCTGCCCCTAAAATCGAGAGACTTTGGTGAATCTGTGAGTTTGGTGAATCTGAGTACCAATGCATAATAAAGATGCGAAGGACTCAGCTCGTCCTTTTTACACACAATTATAATATATGATAATATTTATTTATATTCGCGAATACTTGGTTTATAAATACACGGATCGTTAAAACATAAGAATGTGCCTTCGGGGTCGGCCACAGCTTGGACGAGCACAGCCTCAGGACGGGTTGGTGGGGTCGGCCACAGCTTGGACGAGCACAGCCTCAGGACGGGTTGGTGGGGTCGGCCACAGCTTGGACGAGCACAGCCTCAGGACGGGTTGGTGGGGTCGGCCACAGCTTGGACGAGCACAGCCTCAGGACGGGTTGGTGGGGTTGGCCACAGCTTGGACGAGCACAGCCTCAGGACGGGTTGGTGGGGTCGGCCACAGCTTGGACGAGCACAGCCTCAGGATGGGTTGGTGGGGTCGGCCACAGCTTGGACGAGCACAGCCTCAGGATGGGTTGGTACCTTGGAACAATAATGGTGGAACCATTATTGTTCCAAGGTAGAGGTTATGGTTTATGGTTCCAGAGAGGAATAGTTTCGTTATAGTTCCACGTGAAGGGTTGGTCCTTTACTGTTTCAGGAGGGAGGTTCTATTATAGTTCCAGGAGAGGGATAGCTCTATTATTGTCCCATGAGAAGGGTAACACGCTAATAATGGTAACTTAATGGTTAAAGTGGTCTGAAGGTACAGCAACCAAACATTTGTTGTGTAGTGACCTAGAGATCCTTGGTAGGCGAGTTAAGAGTGGCGTCGCGTTCTTCACCGTTCTGTATAGCCAGCCAACCCTGGCTGTGGCTCTGGATGAGAATGCTACACACGCGCTCCCGCGGCTCTCACACACTACACACACCTTTCCTGACACCTGATTACTCTCGCCAAAGAGTGTATCCGGCCCGCTAAGAAGCCAGCGGGTCAAGACAAGGCATGAAAGTGAAATCAGAATAATGTTAGACACGAATTAGTAAGCGGAGGACGATGCTGTGGATTTCCCGACTCCCACACCACCCCCTCCGGTACCAGGGGGCCAGTGGACACCCCTTCCGGTACCAGGGGGCCAGTGGACACCCCTTCCGGT